>NC_090764.1:28077677-28082677 GCF_036898095.1 Palaemon carinicauda
TGGTTTATATTTTCATTTTATTTCTTTTTATTTTGGGTGTTGGCGGTGTAAGGAGGTGTGGGCCACAACACCTTACACCGCACTGACAAAAGTGCCACAACTTGTGGGACCTTTGTCAGTAGGTCATTTGCATCCTTATGAAATGAATGTACACTGTTCCCCGCTGTGACCTAAGCACTCACTAATTGGCTTTAATCTCCACTCCCTGACAAACCTACTATACTAATGGACTAAACCATGTGAGTGGTCCACCTTCCTTCTGGATTAGTCTTTTGAGTCGAAATTCAATTGATTCCCATGGGACAAAGCTAGTACTTACAGACAAGCGTTGAGGCAGGAGTCGGAATACTTTCTTTCGTGACACTTCGTAAGTACCTAGCAGCTGAGACAGCCGTTAGGTCGTAGAGATTTCTTTACCATTTTGATATTGGTCGGTTCAGTCAAGTTATGCTGAGTTTGTACCTATGGCCAAGCCTTCATCTCACACCAATGATCTCAGGAAGCCAGCACATAGTTCTTCAGTCTGTTCAACTCATGATTATCAATTACCAAGTCCCTTTGGTGATGGTGCAGCGTACGTGTTGGGACTGATAACTCTTAGTCTGAGTTCTGCAAAAACGTTTTACGGGCAGCCAATGCAAGAGCCCGTGTTTTGCATACGGCAAGCCAATAAAAAACGAACGAACGAACGAACACAAAATTAGCGTTGCATAATGGATTAAGTCGCTGACGAGAGGTCGAATTTTGGAGTAGCATGCCAATCCCAACAATGCATGCAGACGTCGGAAGCAGAATCATTAAAGCTTGTCGCACACTGAGCCGGATCAGAACCGCCGCCTAAGACACCGACGCCTCAGAACAGAGCAGAAACGACGTCCAGCGCGCTCACTGAGCCAGAAGCCACAGAACGGAACCGACGCAAAATTTTATATGAATGAAGGAAGTTTTCCTTAATCATAACTGAGTTTTTATTTAATTGATGTTACAATGATTAGATATTCTGTATATCAATCTTTTATCGAATCCATAAGCCAGATGTTTATATGTTTTCAAAAAAGAAATAATAATGATAATAAAATAATAATAATAATATTAATAATAATAATAATAATCACTCCAAAATTCTTTGTATTAAATCATAAGTTCACATCATTGTTATTAAAGTACATTCATCAAATTTCTGACATCAGCAAAAAAAAAAAAAAATAGTAATAATAATAATAATAATAAATAATAATCACTCCTAAAATCTTTGTATTAAATCATATGTTTACATCATTGTTATTAAAGTACATTCGTCAAATTTCTGACATCAGAAAAATATTGGTTGCTATCACTCTAACCTCCGAATTCCTCGGCAACCCTCTCCAAAACAACCGCTGCAGTCGTTCTGCGCATGCGTAGCCTGTCAGACGCCACCGACGCTTCAGAAAAAATATCTTTCAAAGAATACTGTGTCGGTTCCGTTATGTTCTGGCGCGTCAGTTCCGTTCTGTTCTGGCCCAATGTGCGCAGCTAGGTTAGAATGCATGCTTTCGATTTCTATCGGACGTTTCGGTTCTGATCGGGTGGTTCCGTTCGGGCTCAGTGTGCGGCAAGCTTAACTACGTCTGAAAACTCATCATCTATTGAGGAAGCTAATATTAGATCAAATTAGATTTGATTTTTCAGCTCTTTATTTATTCTAGAATTATTCTATATTCTTTATCATTTTGTAATTCATTAGAATACCAATAAGTTATATGGCCTTGTGTATCATACTGAAATCTATAAAATCTATTTTCTGGACAAATATTAGAATCGAAGTTAATATGATTTTAAATTGTACATTGATATGCTCTCATGATAAGAGAATTTAATATGTTTCTGTGTTTAGAGCATTTTCATCAACATATGAAAGAGACTTGTGACCAGGAGATATTGGTAAAACGGTATATGAGATTCTTTAGATATGGTAAGCAGCTCCTCTAGAAGAAGGACACTCCAAAATCAAACCAGTGTAGCTTACCATGGGCTTTCACTGTCTTGGGGTAGAGTTCCCTTGCATAAGGGTACACTCGGGAACTCTATTCTATCTTATTTCTTTTCCTCTTGTTTTTTTTAATTCTTTTATAATTTATATATGAAATATTTATTTCAATGTTCTTACTGTTCTTGAAATAATTTATATTGTTAGTTACTTTTCTTGTAGTTTCCTTATTTCCTTTCCTTACTGGGCTTTTTTCCCTGATGGAGCCCTCGTGCTTATAGCATTCTGTTTTTTCCAACTAGGGTTGTAGCTTAGCAAGTAATAATAATAATGATAATAATAAATAGATGAATATTTGTATATTTATATAATTTCAAATACAGTATCCCATTAATTTTCAATCAGTACATTCTTGTTTTATTTTCGTCGTCTGTAGTTGAAATGTAATTTAAAGGATGACATGCAATTGGAGACGAATTATTGTCCTGTTGAGATAGTTATATAAAATTAGGTATCCATTTAATTCTCCGTTGTGGGAATTTTCTTATGATTTTCGGAAATTGTGTCTAAATAATTTTGTCTATATTTAGATATTATCATTTGCACTTGTAATTCTTTTGTCGATTTACAAGTTTTTCCAATAAGTATCGTCTTAAACTTGCCCGCAATATACATTTCTATTAACCTTCTATATAATACCGTCTAACATCAAGATGAAATCAACGGAAATTTGACGACTTCGAAGTTCTGTTATGGAAACTAAACAGATTTCTCTCTCTCTCTCTCTCTCTCTCTCTCTCTCTCTCTCTCTCTCTCTCTCTCTCTCTCTCTCTCTCTCTCAAGGGAGCCGCTCTCTTGAATTAGAATAGCAGTAGCAAGAGACAGCGAGAGGGCGGGTGGTTGGTAGGACCAAATTTAGGGACAATTGGATTTGTCAGAATTGTAGTTGATGCGGTTCTCAGAGAAAGTCAGCATCTACTGGGACTTTGCACTGGATTTGTTCAATTATATTATATATATACAGAGGTCTAACACACTGCAGACATTCGTGCTGTATTCGTTTGCTTGTTGTTTCAGTAAAAGTTTATGAATGATGTGTTCCTTGCAATCTCTTGGGGAATGTAAAACAACGTTAGTGAAGTTAGAAATTTACTGTTTACTAGTGTTATTAATGTAACAGTCAATCGTACAGATAGCACTGCTGCGAATATTAAAAAGTATTAATCTCCCTTATATAATAAAGAGCTATATATATATGTACAGTATATATATATATATATATATATATATATATATATATATATATATATATATATATATATATATCCTGTCATGTTTAACGACATTGCCAGCTATATGATTAGTCGGTCTCTCCCCGTCTCCGGTAAAAGGAGTGAGAGTAGTCATATCCTTGTGAGAGGGCGGTGCCGCGAGAGGTACATTCGGAATCCACAATCTTCCAGAAATTGCCATAGCTGCCTGGTTGTAGTTAGGAAAGGAGAGGGGGTGTAAGGGTTGAATCTGTGTATATGCCTGTGTGTGCATATTTATCTACATATTTAGCCGTCACTTTTGACGGCTTGGGTACACTCATCATCATCATCTCCTCCTATGCCTATTGACGCAAAGGGCTTCGGTTAGATTTCGCCAGTTGTATCTATCTTAAGCTTTTAATTCAATTCTTCTCCATTCATTATTTCCTACTTCACGCTTCATAGTCCTCAGCCATGTAGGCCTGGGTCTTCCAACTCTTCTAGTGTCTTGTGGAGCCCAGTCAAACGTTTGATGAACTAATCTATCTTGGAGAGTGCGAAGAGCATGCCCAAACCATCTCCGTCTACCCCTCACCATGATCTCATCCACATAGGGCACTTGAGTATTCTCTCTTATAATTTCATTTCTAATCCTGTCCTACCAAACAACTCCTAATATCCTTTTGAGGGTTTTGTTATCAAATATACGAAATCTGTTGGAGATTGTTTCGTTGTCATACTACGACTCATGTCCCTACAGTAACACCGATCTCACTGAGCTGACTAGTGGGTACACTTGTCTTGAATATTAATTGTTTAGTAAATAGAAAATAAGATATTCCAGCTTTTTATGTATGTAAGTTTAAATAAATCATAGTAACCTCTGACTCTCTAAACTTAATCAGACTTTTTGGATACTCTGTTCGATACTAAGATTTCATCAAAGTCTAAAGCAAAGCCAACTTTCGCATTCTGTGGTTTTACCCAATACCCATTATACCCCTCACCAAGGTGTGGAGGGTGATATAAATCTAATTCATCTTACTTATGTTTATATGTATTAAAGGCGGAATTGTGATCTATAATGAAAATATAATGTAAACTTTCGAACATTTTACCCAGTTCCTTTCCCAAAATCCTACTTTATTTTAACCTTCACTTCGAAATCGTCCCATTAAAAGGAAACATACTAGATGGTTAACTGTCCCCTCTATGGTGTAGTGACTTTTTATTTCTGGTCGATTCTCAAATTAAGGGAATCGGTCTACTATGCCTCTCTTACATAGGCAGTGAATTAAGCTCGGTTGTCCCTAAAGTGCTGATGACAGTGATGACATCAGTGACCAAACAGTAGCTAAATTTCTTCTTGCTGCAGATACCCTTTTAAAAGAAATATGGTGTTTCTATTTTGAAAATATGTTGCTTCATCAATTACCTTCCTTTTCTTCCACATAATTGGGGTTCAAGTATTTAAAAAATTGCAATCTTGGTTGCGAAATACAAGGAGAACTATGCTCTCCTCGGGTTGATAGATAGACAGTAGTCATTTTCCTTAAAGATACCATCTATTTACAGCTGGGTTTAGAATTCGAGAATAGGGGACGGACTAAGTCCGCTGGGAGGCCAATTAAAAAATTAAAACTGTCTTTCCTTTAAAATAATTTTTTAATTGTATTTAAATTTCTTGAAGGTCAAGGAGGTAATCTTTTTGTAAATTATTTGTTCGACTGAGAAAGGAATTTTGAAGACGAAGGCTCAGCATTTAATAATTCGAGTTT
>NC_090764.1:28085177-28090177 GCF_036898095.1 Palaemon carinicauda
AGTCTGAGTTTGAATATGGTCCTAGAAATTTGCATCCTGCGTACTAAACCCCCCAAGCTTTATGGTCACATTTTAAGTGACTTTTATCAAACTTTAGGAGGTTTGTGAACTCTTATCGGAACTTTTATCCATGAAGTGGAAGTGGCCAATCATTATTATTATTATCATTATTATTATTATTATCATCTATCTCTCTCTCTCTCTCTCTCTCTCTCTCTCTCTCTCTCTCTCTCTCTCTCTCTCTCTCTCTCTCTCTCTCTCTCTCTCTATATATATATATATATATATATGTATATATATATATATATATATATATATATATATATATATATATGTATGTATGTATATATAGTGTGTGTGTAATTTAAGAATGGATCAGAAAGATTTGCTTTATGATAGTTTTATCCTTTAAAGTGATTACAGGCTTTTGAAAAATGTCTCAATAATATTCACGAGGGAAACTAACTCCCAATTATTGAGGCAATTGCTGTTAAATATTGAGGGGCGTAGGCTATTTATGGGTTTATAATTATCATACATCAGGGGGAAAATGAGGTGACGTATATTAAATAAGAATAAAGGATAATATCCGAGGTTTAATTCGTAACACAGGGGAAGCTTTGGTATTTCAACAGGTATGCCATTGAGGCAATTTGAACATGAAGTTCATTTTTTTTTTCAGTCTAGGGCAAGATTTGGTTTTAAAGGAGTAAGTATATATTCTGATAGAATAGCCAAAGGACATTCTTATTCAAACTGATACTTGGGTAGAGATATTTTTTTTTTACATTTCTTTTATGAAAAAATAATTATGTATGGTTCAAATCAATCACTCAACCAAATTCTACGACATGGATTAACGAAAGGCATTAAGGAAATAGAAGAACAATAGTCTTGGGAATAATAAGAAATCATAATACCATCGACTGCATGTAACAGAGTTAACAGTAGAGACAAGGCTGGAAGAGAATTTAATAAAGATGAGACAATGGGGACCTTAACATCTAAAACTATTTAACAGAACATGATTAATAAGTCAGAGGATATTCTGTGATGTCAATCGGTTGCGGACTGAGATTAGAGAAATGAGAGCTCACGATCCACCATGAGAAGTCTTGCAAGATTCCAACAACTTGGGTTGTACACTGAAAATCCCATGAAGGCAGACATTCCCTGCACGCAGGTGTGTATAGATTGGATGCACTTTTGAGAAGAAATTTTCCTTGAAAGTAAGAAAAATAAATTTTACGGAATAAATGTAAAGAAAAGGAAATTACAAATATTGCGTCAAAGAAATTGATTTCAATTACTATTATCGTTTGAGTGTGTACTAAGATTAGTATATGTTACGGAGAGAGAGAGAGAGAGAGAGAGAGAGAGAGAGAGAGAGAGAGAGAGAGAGAGAGAGAGAGAGAGAGAGAGAGAGAGGGAGAGAGAGAGAGATAGAGAGAGAGAGAGAGCGCATTTCCATAACTTATACTTTAGTTCTACGATAACAAAACATGGATTTATAATTTCCCTTCACGGTTGTTTATGGTAAGCGTCTTATGGTATTAAAGGATGTTCCATAAAAAGATTTCATGACAGGAAATCCACGCGAACTATGAAAGTTTTAGGGAGAAATGATTATGGGTATAAGAACGTTCCACAATTTAAAAAGATATATTTTAGCTAAATATTATATACAGGCACTGGGTTATGCTTTAAATTAAAGGATAAAACCGAGCCTTTGTATATCAGCGGCCAGTTCCTTCCTTGTGGATTAAAAATGGACATCACCTATCCTAAACTCCCCCCCCCCCCTCTTAACCTAACTTACCAGCCATTTCTTACTTACTGACCTAATGGGGGGGCTTACACCCTCCTGCGACTCCCCTTACACTGCCGTATTCTAAGTGAGCCGTTATCATTTATACAGGTGGCCTCTATAATACATACACCCCGAAAAAAACTATTTGATAAAGAGTAATTAGGTAAATGTGTTTCTTAAAAAACAAAAAAAAAAAAACAATGTGTAAACCTGTAATCTAAAATTCGAATGGAATTTCATACCCAGAAGGCTGGATTTTTTTCACAGAAGAAATAGGGGGCAATGGAATTGAAGACTTGAGCCGAATGATAAAAGCGCTACTAATTTGGGTGAGGTTCTGATAACAGGTGACTAACGATCCACTTATCGTTTCAAATAGACCTGCTTCCTACATCCTCTCTCTTTCCCGCGTGGTTTATTAGCTTGACGTTATCACAACAGACAGGGACGGTGTGCCTTCAGGTCAGACATGACCACTTCCTTCCTACTCACTTGCTTTCCTTCACTTTCTTTTCCTTTCCGGTTCTCTCCGGGAAGTTTTGTGTTTTATACGCAGTTTTTAAAATATATAAATAAGAAAAATTAACAGTTGCTGAGATTATTTCCTCTCAAATACTATTAAGATATTGCGGAAGAAATCGAATTAAAAATTCGTCTGTTTGTCTTTATAGACGAAATTTCGAGTAGCTGAGACTTTTGTTAACCTGGGTAAGCTGTATTATCCAATTGAACCAAGTTTTATTTGTCTTTTCTAATATCTTTCTAAGTTGATTAAATTTCAAATGATTTTTTAATTATAGTGGTAAAACAAATAATTTTAACCAGACCACTTCGTCCTAATTCCATGGTCAATCATGACTTCCAAAGAATTTGCTCTGAAATTAAAAGTGAAGACAAATTTGAAGGAATAGGATTGCTGGAGAGGAAAGAATAACGGAAATTAGTTTAAATTAAATGCAGAAAGCAAGACAGCTAGGTGCCGAGAGGAGACTACAGTGGTTTAAAGGCCACTCGTGAATGGCAAATGCAAGTGACATTGACAATGCCCCTCTTTACCCAAGCTAGCACCAGGGATGGCCAGGCAATGATTGCTGATGACTCAGCAGGAAGACATATAGGTTCCCCCAAACCTCCCATTCTTAGCTCTCAAGGATAGTGAGGTTGCAGGCACTACATATACATGAAACTGGAGCTTGAGTGGGACTCTAACCTCAGTCTGGCAGATCGCCAGACAGGGACGTTTCCAATAAACCAACACAACCCTAAAAGGTGGAATAATCGAATTGGGAGTTCCTTATGCTTTTGGCGGATACAGTCTTTCAGGGTGACTGCAGTTCAACTGTGATGTCAAAAGATGTTTGCCATAGCAAACATCCTTCTTGGGTGATTCACCTGAAAGTTGCTAATTATGAGTTAGTATCAACTCAACCATAGCGTATATTATAATGTTGACCTTGTATGTCAGGGTGTTGATCATGTATGTCAGGGTCAAACCCAAGATTTCTTTGTTTGCGGTCAATTATCCTAAGACCATTGTGCGATTTCCTCTCCCTTGAAGTGAAATTAATTAACAACTCGTCCTAAATATCGGAAGTGAATTTATAAATCGAGGGGTTTACTGGACAGAGAGATGAACTTCGTCGCTTACACAATCTTGATCTAACTGTCAATCTTCTATTCTGTTTGCACATGTAAATCTGGGCCTATACATCACACAATGTTACCGTTCAGCTGGCTATTTTTCGGAAGCTGAAGCATACTATTATGTACAAATTATATTAAATTCTTATGATCTACAATCTTTTCCTTCTTTTGTTTCAGTTTTGTTCTCTTATCTAAATGTTAGGAAACTATCATGAACTTTAGATTCAAGGCAAAATTTGCATAAATCATGATTTTCCATTTATGCTTAACTTTATGACGTTGATAACATCTGTGCCTCCCGAGCTGTAAGTTCTACTCATTCACATCTTTGGGCAATTTACCTACTGATAGTTTAATACCGTTAATATTTACCTATTTGTGTGTGATTATTTGTAGGCAAATGCTTATACATCTTCATTAATTCGCTTATTAAACTTTCTCTTAACTTAGTCCTCTAATCATATGGGATTATTTTTTAAATGCTTATCATAGCTAAAGCGTCTCTTCTACCAATACCAAGAGGAAAGTGGCCACTGAATAATTATAGTGCATTAACCCCTTAAGTGAAGAAGAATTATTTGGTAATCTGTTTTGTCAGGTGTATGAGGACAGAGGAGAATATATAAAGAATATGCCAGACTATTCAGGAAAATGAATGGTAATCACAGAGAAGGATCCAATGTAGTACTCTCTGCCCAGTACCCCCAAACTCTAGTGATAGTATCTCAAGGGATGGCTGGTGCCCTGGCCAACCTACTACCTATATGTAAATGGTAAGAATAAATATATTAAAAATATGACATATGTATATATTATATATATATATATATATATATATATATATATGTATATATACACACATGTATAAGCACAGATATATATATATATATATATATATATATATATATATATATATATATATATATACACCGTATATAATATATATATTAGTCTTTGATTGATTTATATGTATCCTATTATATTCTTATAAAACTTCCTCTCTACTTACAAGGTAATCCAGTAATTGCACGGCAAGAAAATTAATATCATATATTAATGAGAGTTTCGTGACCTGTCTTCCACTTTGTATCCCTTCTTCACAATGAAGGCAGAAGCCAATCCCTCTAAATCCTCCTGTCTCAGAACAGCTGTCCAAATCCCATTTCGCTCCCTCAATTTGTGAGTAGAATCCCTGTAATCCTTTTTTCATTCGATTAAGTTTGTGCGAGATTAGATGGTTCGTTATTCTGTACGGGAAGTTCTTTTCCAGCTGCCTCTGGGGTACCAATTTGCTCTCCGAATAGAAGTATTTTTTGATATTCGAAAAAATACAGGTACTGACTGCTGTAACTGTTGATCAGATATAAAATATTCATTGCTTTTTTAATTATATTCAGAAAAATACATGTATTGACTGCTGTAATTTTTTATCTGATGTAAAATTTTCTTTTGTTTTTTTAATTATACTGTATTCAGAAAGATACACGTACTGACTGCTGTAGTAACTGTTGATCAGATATAAAATTTTCTTTTGCTTTTTATTTAC
>NC_090764.1:28102677-28115177 GCF_036898095.1 Palaemon carinicauda
TTCATTATATAAACTTTAGCCGATGAAAGTTATGATTAAACGTTGAAGTCGTCCGTCTCACAGAATAAATTTTATGATTGCGCCTCTGAGAATCTGGCTAGAAATGAAACACGAGTCACTTAGCGTCTACAATAAAATTTGTTATATAAGATTCCAAATTAGGAAATAGCTTATTGCTCTCATTTATTCTTGTAAAATAAATACGATACTAGCTGTAGATCCTTTTGTGTCAAGTTCTTGAATTAAGAATATCTGTTATCTTGAGAAACGCCAACCGTTACTTTTATAGATGGTCTTCGTCTTAGTTGTCTATAATTTACAAAGTATCTTAGTATTATTAGTGTTCTTGAACAGAGACCTGGATACCATATCAACATAGAATATATTTGAACATTTATTTAATTTTTCTGAATAATAATTAAAAAGTACATCTTTAACATCCTCGAAATTTTTTTGTTATTAATTTACTCTAAAGTCGTCATCCAACGTTTGATATAGATTATTTTAATATTTTAGACCTTTCCACTTTTATTCTTCATGATCTCTTTGGGAGTTTTTTTTTTTTTTTCTTTGGATTATATCTAACGCTCAATTATCAATTATCATGTTGTTATTATGCAGATGCAACAGCAGTCAGAGCATACATTCAATTCAGGTTTGCTTTGAAGTTTGTGGTTTCCATGTATTTAAGAAAATAATATATGCAGATTAGAACAATCTATTTGTGAAAAATGAGATGGATAATATCATCCGGAAGATATGAACAAACTGTATGATGCCAATGATAACAATATAATCTAACATACAACTTGGGCTTTGCAACCAAAAGAGGAAGCAAAGATTGAGAGAACAGAGAGGAGAATGCTGAGGTGGATTATGGGAATATCACTGCTCGAAAGATATGAAAATGATAAACTACGAAGAATGGCAGGTGTAGTAAAGATCACAGAGATGATAAAAGTGTCACGACTGAGATGGTTTGGTCAAGTGTTGAAGATGGATGGTGGTGAGGGAATGAGGAGGGTTTAGGATGACCATGATAGAGGGAGAAGATCAAGAGGGAGGTAGAGAAGTTGATGGCGAAATAAGGAGAAGGATAATAGGGAGAGGAGAGGTTTGGTAGAAGAGGATGCCTTTGATAGAGGGCATTAGGTGGGGGAACATCAGGCAACCGGCCCCTTAATGTAGAGAGAAGATCAAGAGGGAGGTAGACAAATAGATGGCGAAATTAGGAGAAGGATAATAGGGAGAGGAGAGGTTTGGTAGAAGAGGATGCCTTTGATAGAGGGCATTAGGGAGGGAACATCAAGCAACTGACCCCTTAATGTAGAGATAACGGTGGGAAAGAAGATTCAGTAATATGATAAGAATGAAAGGCTTCATCTTTATCAAAATGGAAATCTAGTTTGTCCCATTCTTCATTGTCCCAAGGTTTTAATTATCAGCGACGTTCTTCCTTTCTCATCCAATCAATATTCCAATATATTCTCATATACCAGTGCACTATGAGGTATCCACCTCCATTTTTTAAAGTAAATATTAACAATCTTTGTTATATTTTTTATTCATGTCAACCATAAGTGCCTTTGACATTCATTTCTTGTAAAAATTTTAAAGTGATTTCATCGGTTTCTCACGTTTTTCTTCTCGTGGAAAACAGTAGGTCTCTACATCATCTAAAATCATCAATCATTCCTCACTCGATTTTAGACACATTTTTGAGTGTCACAGATTTCCAAATACAATTTTGATAGCCTCTTTTACCCAATTGGCATCACCCCATCCCTAAATTTTATGAAATCATTGAAACACACCACCTATTTATACATAAAGGCAGTCACACTCTCATCTACACATTGTAAAAATAACTGCGCTTCTATCATGAAAAAAAAATCATTCGACATTACATCTTAAAAATCATTCAGCTTGAATATCCACTTGTCTCTTTTGTAAACCAAAAGTGGAAGATTTTGCGGAAACGTACACACACACACACACACACACACACACACACACACACACACACACACGAGAGAGAGAGAGAGAGAGAGAGAGAGAGAGAGAGAGAGAGAGAGAGAGAGAGAGAGAGAGAGAGCAATATTAAAGTGAAATTAAAATGATATTTGTGGTATGTAACTTATGGAGAATGCACCAAATCTTTGATATCAGTGAAATATAGACATTCACTTATGCAATAACTATTCCGATAAGAAATTTCAATTTGGTTTTTTATAAAGAATATTCTTTATTGACGTTAAAAAGAAGGCGATAAATAATTACCCTTGAAAAATTGCCTAACATGAAATAGTGGATGGAATAATGGAAGTGTTTAACCTCTTAATTATCTTAGCTTCACATGTTTTACTCCTACACACAAGCACGAACACGCACACACACACACACCCATATATATATATATATATATATATATATATATATATATGTGTGTGTGTGTGTGTGTGTGGATTTACTTAGGTATGTAAAGTGCATGCGTGAGTGTTGAAGCTAGCGGAAGATAGGAAAAGAGGTTGCCTGAGTGCATGCTTGAAGTTTAGTTTGAAACAATGAAAATTATTTAGGGCAATGAAGATTTATTACCATTTTTCACATTTTAAAGAAATGTTCCCCTATGTAAATGGTAATGACCGTGTATTTAAGAAAGAATTGAATTTTTTTTTTTTTTCGTAATTTTCCCCTTTCTAAATATTTATTTTCAAGTGTTCACCAGTTTGGAATATACGTGACTGTAAATTGAATATTACAGTTACTCGGTTGATTCCTTTTATCAAGAATTCAAGAAGTCAACTCTTTTTTTATTGATATCCAGATTGTATTACTTGAGTGCTTTTTACAGTGTTTTATAAGTTACTCTGTTAAAATTTGCTGTAAAAAACTGTAAAAATCCTAGAATAAAGGTTGCCAGACATTTGCCGTTTTGAAAACGGATATATTGACGTAAAGGAGTGATATTACGGTCACCAACCCGAAAATATAACAAAGTAGGGTAAAAATTACGATCACCTTTAGTTTACTGAAATACGGCTATAACTGTATATTTTTACGGAGAAATTCGGATGAAAATCACTGTTTATTATAAGTTAGGTTACTTTTGTATTAACCTTTCATTGCTGAAAATAAGTAATAGTTCATTACCAGTTAGGAAATGCTGTTCGGTATTATATTTGAACATTGCTATAAGATGTAAATCACAATGTTTTTTTTTTTTTTTTTTTTTTTTTTTTTTTTTTTTTTTTTTTTTTTTTTTTTTTTCTTCTTCTTTTGATGGCTGTAATGCATGATAAATAAAATCAAATTACAAACTGTACCCAGGGATTTCAGTGAACCCCCATGGGGTATTGAGCCGTAAGAAAATTGCATTTGTAACCCCACGTGAACCTAATCCCTGAGAGAGAATCTTCAGATCCCACCTGTCGTCTTTTCATCCTCGTCTCTATTAGTTGATGCTTCCTCAGCACCGATCCCTTTTGTCATCATTAGAGTTGGTGGAAATAATGATGGAGATATAGCATGAATGCTCCCTTTTCTTTATGACTTCCTTTCCTACTTAATGAGATTTTTCGTTTTTGTTTAGTAAAAATAATCCTTAATTAGATATTTTCGAGCTTGCTTTTAATCCCTTGTAATTAAAAGAAAAAGTTTATCGCATTTATGATGCATTTTTCTCTCATTATTGCTGAGCATGAATATTAAGTAGCCAAAAGTATTGATGTTAAAAAGGATAAATTGTTTACTGTATAAATATATTCTTCGTGAACTTAATCGGATCTTAGACATCCCTTCTTTAGTTTTTGTAATATATAACAAATTTTATACAACTCGCTATCGGTAAATTCTAATTACAAACTCATTCTGTTCAATATTAATTTACGCATGGTTTTTCTCAATGAACTCTCCGAACAATACAGTAATTTATTCCAGGAAATTTAAACCATGTTATGAAGTACAAAACCTTCAACTATCTTCCATATACGTGGGATAAAGTTTTTACCAAAATTGATATACAATTAAAGGCGAATTTATGCAACGTTCCTCTGATGTGATATATGTATTTATATATCAACAATAATGTACTAGATATATCGATGATAGTACTTTTTGGCCATGCTTTCGAAAGGGATGGTAACCTTTTGTTTTTCCTTTGGGATGTTGCTGCAACCTGTCGCTACATAACTGTATATGATGAAAAAGGAAATAATAATGTTTCACCAACAAACCTTTTGAATACAGCAAAAATATTATTTCTTAAAAGATGCATGTAAATCATTTGTGTCTGTACAACTGAATAATATTTTTCTATATTCACAACTGTTTTTCTATCTTATCTAACTTAAAGATAACCTAATGGATATATAATCCATAAGTGTTCCTATGACCTGAAGTGCATTTTTTATTTTAAAAAAGCATCTCAGTATCAAATATCATGATAGTGTTACTGTGAGCTTTACAAATACATATTAGTTTGTGTACATATATGAAACTTCGAATGATTCCTCCAACTGAAGGAAAATATTTTTGAACCATTCGTGCTGGTGAACGCCAAACTGTGGTTAGAGTCCTCCTGAAACTCGATAGTTTCTTTGGTCGCTGCAACCTCACAATCCTTGTGAGGTAAGTTTTGGGAGTTTGGGTCTATCTGTTAAGTCAGCAGCAAGCCATTGCATGGCCTTCTTTGATCCTAGCTTGGGGGGAGAGGGGGCTTAGGCACTGGTCATATGTATATATGGTCAGTCTCTTGGGCATTGTCCTGCTCGATAGGGCAATGTCACTGTCCCTTGCCCGTGCCATTCATGAGTGACCTTTAACCCTTTAAGCTATAATTGGGATAGATCGAAATAAATAAAAACATCGAAGAGTAATTAATCTCCGATAATTCCCTGACAGTTTTCTGTTGATTATTCGTGGGATAATGGATGAGGTAGCCCGCGTTCTCATGAGGCCACATTATCTGTGATGGATAGCGAGGGGAGAAAAAAGAAGCATAGGTGGATTAAGATTCACGTCAATATTACAAACACCATAAGATGAGCACCCGGGGAAACTCATTATGACAGCGGGAAAGGATGGTGATGGTTAATAATAGTAACCCCGGGATATTTTCTGTAACTGTTATCTCTCTTATGTAATAAAGAGTAAGTGTTTGGTTATATGTGTATATAAAGTTCTCTTGCTTGAGGGTACACTCGGGCTCACTATTCTATCTTATTTCCTTTCCTATTGTTTTGTGAAAGCTTTTATAGCTTATATAGGAGATGTTTATTTTAATTTTGTTACTGTTCTTAGAATATTTTATTTTTTCTTATTTCCTTTCCTCACTGGTATATTTTCCCTGTTGGAACCCCTGGACTTGTAGCATCCTGCTTTTCCAACGATTGTTTTAGCTTAGCAATTAATTGTAGTAATAATAATAATAATACACGCACATACACACACACATATATATGTATATAATTCATATATATATATATATATATATATATATATATATATATATGATTTATATTTAAATATTTCTTTCCTGCCACAATGACAAGCAACCTCTCGGGAAATAACAATCTCCCACAAATTGCCGTACCAGCTTGTTGTAGTTAGGAAACGGGAGTAGGTTGGAAGGGTTAAATCTGAGTGTGCATATCTATCTAAATATTTAGCCATCAGTTTTGACGGGTTGCGTACTTTAGCTATTAATATTGCAGAATTACTGAATATTTTTATGGTATTAGATGCAAGAAAAAACTAGTGTTGATAAAAGGCATCCTTTAGAATGAGTTCACATCATGAAGTTTTTCTTTTTATATGTTTTGAATATAAGGTAGCAAAGGTGAGCATGCATGTAAAATCATTTTAAGCATATCAGCCATTTGTTGTACTTTCAATATCAATATATAAAACAAAGAATGGCGAGGAAGGACGTTGAATAATGTAGGGGGGGGGGGTGCAGGTGGTAGTCATACTCTGCTGGGAGGGATTAAAACAAGAGGTGCACTCTGAAACACCATTCTTCCATAAATTGCAGAACCAGCGGGTTGTATTTAGGAAAGGGTGAGGGGTGTGTGTGTGCGTACGTGTGTATAACCAGGATTCACTGTATTACTATCTGAATATTTATACGTCATTTTGATTTCTCGTGTACACTATAGTTAAATTTTCTTAGCAAGGCAAATTTGCACAGACTCGCAGGGGTGCCGTTTTAGCTCGGAAACGTTTCCTACTACCTGACTGACCGGAAGTATTTTTTTTTTCCGAATACTATCATTGTTTAAGAAAAATATACCAAGAAATGTGAATCGAAACTTATTTACTAACCTAAATTTCTCCCTCATATAAAGGTTTTGTCAATAAATAACTCTAACGAATATATATATATATATTATAAAGTTATATGTGTCATAATGTGTTGGTATCTTTAGTTAAGGTACTTTTAATAATTATTTAATCCTATGATAAAATTCCAGTAATAAGGTGTATACTCTTTCTAATTAGAGAGAGAGAGAGAGAGAGAGAGAGAGAGAGAGAGAGAGAGAGAGAGAGAGAGAGAGAGAGAGAGAGAATTGTATTCTTTTTATTCCCATAGCATTTGCTTGTTACTGTATTTTTATAACTGGATAGCCTTTCGGATATTGAATCGTTTCAAATAACCGGATCTAATGGGTATTAAGTCTATTTGAATTTCTGTGTGATTTAACTATCGGGTTTAGAATATCCACGACGTTTTTTAAATAAAATCATTCTTAAAGCATAAGTAATATCCCATAAAGTAATACCCATAAATTCTTTTGAAATGAAGAACCATCTAAAACCTTTCTGTAGTCACTCTTTGAAATGACTGGTGTCCCTTTGTGCTTTGTAAATAGTAGACTTCAAAAGGCATGAATAAGAAAATCTTATTCATAAGCCAATGGATGCATTTATGTGATAGAAAATATGTTGACAAAGTAGAAAGGATTAGTTAACTAGATTAATACAAAGGTATAATACCAGAATGGGTATTATGTTCATAAATCTAGTTTTACTGTAAATTTAGATATATTTAACCATAGAATATGTTGGATAAATGTCAAAGGGATAATACAATGTATTTATAAAGACTGCGAATCGTATCCTAATCGAATTTTGTATGATAAAAAAATATTAGGAATTTAATTAAAGCTAGGCGAGCTTTATGCAAATTATTTTTATGTTTCTTAACAAAATTGTAAGTAATTTATCTTGGAAATATTTTTTCGTTATTTTCTCTTATTTATTGTGGTCACGAGATAATGTTGTAATGTAACTTCTCAGTGTCATTAGTTAGTTATGAAGAGGCAGAGAGTATAGCTCAAGAGCACTTTCTAGTTTTTCTCTCTTCTTAAAATATCTTATTTTCCTTGTTTCCTTTCCTCACTGGGCTATTTTCTGAGTTGGGGCCCCTGGGCTTATAGCATCCTGCTTTTCTAACTAGGGTTGTAGCTTAGCAAGTAATAATGATGATAATGTGTGTAAACCCATAAATGTGCATCATGAACGGTCTTTGCTAAGCATAAGATAGTATTATTTATCTTTTAGTTGGTTAATAACCTAACGAAAATTATTGCCCATATAACCATACAGTGTTATAATGTAAATCCCAATTGGCAACCGCCTCCTCTCCAGATATCTCCTCAATCAATAGATTTCAATAAAAACCTTTAATGAAATTTTAACTGCTTCTTTCAAATGCTCGTCGGTTGAATGACCTCGCTCTTCTATAGAAAAATTAAATAATAATTGGCTCCACGATGTCTTAAGAGAAATTGGAATTCTGAAGAGAAATTTGATGAAGCCACATTTTTCAGTGTCACTCGTTGCTTCCGAAAACGCTGGTGATTGGGTTTCCCAGGTCCTCTCTTAAAAATTCAATCATACTTGAAAACACGTCAAGGCAGCGATTTTTAAAGTCGCTGTGGCATGGGTTATATCTTTCAATTTCATTTTTATTTAAGCTTCGTCCTAAAAAAAGCCGTTAGTCGAGATTAATTATTTTCATGTTCGAATACACCACGTTGAAATGTATGTTTATCTCTTGAAAATGTGTCCTTCGTTTGATCTAAGTCATGCATGAATACAACGCCAGTTACCCATTAAGAGTAAGTGAAACTGATAGACAAATGTTGATTGTACTTGGACATTGAAAAAGCCATCGATATGCGCATTCAAATGATTGATCCTGGTATGACACACTTGAATATTATAAAATAAAGACCAGAGAATGAGTACTTTCCTATTCTCGAATTAGCATAAGATAGAAGTATCCATTAAAAACCCTTATAGTATGGCAAAAAATTTAATATTGCACAGTAATTTTGTTTTATATCCAAAACGGGTTATTTTTTCCCAGCTTCGAATGCATGCCTGAAACCAAATCGCTCAGTAATTCAGTGCATTGTTATTGTTCGAAAGTAGTCACCTTTTCCCTGGCAATTATTATAGTAATTTTCAATGGCAATTTCATACATAATCTGGCTGAAAATCTCATGTGGCTTTATTTTTATTTTACGGACTGCTGTTACGGCCATTGCCTCATGAATTTCATGAGAGCTATATTGAACAATGGAAATAAACTTCAATTTAGATAGTAGCCCTTTGCGTCAATAGGCGTAGGAGGAGGTGATAATGATGATAATAAATAGAAGTACAAAATTTAAATATGAAATGAGACTCTTTGTAAATATATTTAGATAGGTAAAATTAACAAAGCTTTTCCACGGAACGTAAGATAACAAGATCTGGAAACAAACACAAAAATTGATTCAATACTCATTGAGGATTGCTCTTTTGATAAACCCCGTTAGCTACCGAAAATAGTCAAGATGGAGACCATTTTCAAGATGGACGCCATTAAATATACAGAAATACTGTATTTTTTAAATAAATGGCAGAGAATTGTCCTATTTCAATGATCTTGGAGTCAAATCATACAATTCCTCTAAGTAGAATCCGAATTTTGAACTATGTACCTGCTCACTAGTATCCTTGTACCTTAATATCATTCCCAGAATCATAAGTAGTGTAAAAGGTGTCCATGTCATAGGCACCATCAGTTCGATATATTATTAGATTTACATGTAGGCAGTATGACTATACTCCTTTGACCTATTTTATCCTGATGTCTTGGTGAATATACTACAACGTTTCTAAACCTCCTTCTTGCGTCCACATTTGGTTAGCTGCTGGCAACTTTCTGAATTATTTGGGATCCTTGTGATTCTCAATTAGCAATAAAAACTATATGATGGCGAGTAGTTTAATTTACAATTAGATAAATTTGTTGGATTAGAAATTCGGTGACTAAGTTTGAAACAGGTTGCAAAATTAGATCAATGCAATCAGAAAGGCGTTATTAGTTTGCGAATTATTCGGCGACATTTCATGGACTAAGCAAATCTAATAGTAGGGGAAGAACCTTTCTTACGACTTGTGTGCAACATTTCTGTGACAATATGATTCTTTATTGGACACAGTCATCAACTTGAGAATAGTTAGTGAGTGTTCCTGAATGTTTTTAGGTAACCCTGTACTTCCAAGAATATGCCGTTGACAATGAAAATACCTGCTGATTGAAATGCGGACCGTCGACGTTATGCCAATTTGCAAAAATTAGGTTAATATGGATTTCTTACAAATGGGCTTTATTTAAAATTCCATAGCTTGTAATGTTATTTTTTTTTTATTATTTTAAAGAAGTCATCTCTCTCTCTCTCTCTCTCTCTCTCTCTCTCTCTCTCTCTCTCTCTCTCTCTCTCTCTCTCTCTCTCCATTGTGTGTGTTCTCATGAATGCGTTTTTTTGTTCGATCTTTTGAGAGTTAGGTTTACATATTAAAATATTTGTTGAGATTTTATTTTAATTTCATCTCAGCAATCATATTGATGATTAGATATCACATAAGAGAAATGTGTTGTCTGATCATTAATCAAAATTACGCTTATTTGAAACAAAAACAAAATATCTGCCTGTTGTAGATTGTCGCAGAGATCGACCAATACTTGAGCAATCATTCGAATTCGTCGAACAATTGGCGATATATCACAGAGTAGACAGAAACTTCCAGCTATTAATAGCCCATGAAAGTCGTTGAATAAAGTTTTGTTTTACGGTTGTCTCCTCAAATGTTGCAGAAATGATCTTTGTTGTAAAGTCGACGTCAGTTCTCATAAGATGTCGTGTGACCTCTTAATATTTTATGCATTTTTTCCATTCCTAGTTCTTTGTGAAGTTGAAATACTCAAGAATTTTCTTCTTGTTGCTTTAAGATATTGTAATCTCTTTTTGAAAAAAGTATTTTACATCCACAACGAAAAATATCTTCCAGTATTTCATACTGAAGTAAGTTTTTATTGCAGCACAATGACTTATTGAAACAAATAGTCACGTGAATATTATGTTGATTTCACTGAATAGTTATAAACATTATTTATATTTATTATCAATGTCGATTGTACCTTGAAATTATTTCAAGTAATTGCATTATTTAAAAATGCCCTTAGATAAAGTTCATTCTAATAAACATCATTTCATAATGACATGAAAATCTTATAGAATAACTGGATGCAGAAAAGAGAATATCAGTTACCATCTGTCAAATATAGTTGATTTTAATCATATATGTGAGGAATAAGAGACATTTTTCTGTCTGTTCCCTCCTGAGTAGGAATAGTTTTAATTATGGTCACCATTTATTGACTACATACATGGAATGCTATAATCAACATGTTTTTCAAAGGTTATATGAAATTTCCTTTATTTTAGATTAGAATTTATTTTACACGGTACGTTTGTCTTTCGATAACAATTGTGTGTGTTGTTGGTTCAATTCTTCTTGTTCCTTTTTATTGAAGTTACACTTTAGATATATCTTTATATTTTCTTGAAAATAAAGACACGATAATAGGGATGCAAGCCAACGGGTAAAATAATTATTACATATAATACTCTTTTCTGACTAAATTAGGCTTAGTATTTACTTTCGATATGAGAGTTCAGCTACATACATTTTGTGTTGAAATGCCAAGAATGAGGATAGCCTTAACTAAGAACGAACTCTGTAGTTGTGTAGATGTAATCAGAAGATAGGAAGAGTTACCGAGGACAATTGCCGTTCATTTAAATAACACCAGCTAATTAAATTATGCCTTGATAACAATGAAAACAA
This sequence comes from Palaemon carinicauda, assembly GCF_036898095.1. Classification (NCBI taxonomy): domain Eukaryota; kingdom Metazoa; phylum Arthropoda; class Malacostraca; order Decapoda; family Palaemonidae; genus Palaemon; species Palaemon carinicauda. Next base: position 28,113,865 of record NC_090764.1, read on the forward strand.
TCAAGAAGTTTTTTGTCATGGAGAATCAAAATAGCTTCTAGAATTGGAGTAGTGGTGAATTCTAAGTGAATGTTGGTGATTAAGTTAGATGAAAACGGTAGTATAATCCATGAATATACCATTCATAGTTATTTAGTGAGAAATTTGAAGCCCACATTTATAGTAACGAGCGTCAACCTTCAGATATACATACTATTTTGCTATATAATGTTATGTACATTGCTCTTTCGAATGAGAGTTAACTATTTTAATATTACTGAAACATGTTTGTCTGGTCCAGCCCATATAGAAAAATCTTTAATGGAAACTCCTGTAAAACGTTTAAGTAACGTTCTCAGTGGGAAAACGCAATTAAAGCTTAAGTGGTTTCATATAGATTTTGATTAGGAATGTGAAAGAGTTTTTCCATTTTCGGTATTAAAATATTTCCTTTGAAAGGATAGAATAGGCCTTCTAAGGAATATCTTTACCTGAACGACTAATTGTAAATTTTTAACACGGTTCTTCGTATAGAACTTACTAAATATTAAGTGATTTCTATTTTCAGATAGTGGTTGTTTACCTTTAATTATTGATGAGTTATATATCACAAACCGAATTAACACGGTTCTTCCTATAGAACTCACTAAATATTAAGTGTTTTTTATTTTCAGATAGTGGTTCTTTACCTTTAATTATTGATGAGTTATATATCACTGACCGAATATCTTTGAATTTAGCAAAGGATTTATTTGACAATGTCCTGAGTTTAAAGGAAAGAATAAGTTTAGTTAATTACGTTAGGGACTTCCACTCTGTGGCTCTGAGTTCAGTCTCAGCTCAAGTTTAATATTATTATTATTATTATTATTATTATTATTATTATTATTATTATTATTATTATTATTATTAGCTAATCAGTATGCTATAGGCCCAAAGGCTCCAACAGGAAAAATAACCTAGTGAGGAAATGAATAAACTACAAGAGAAGTAATGAACAATTAAAATAACATATTCTAAGAACAGTAACAACATTAAAATAAATGATTCATAAATAAACAGTAAAAAGAGACTTAAGTCAGCCTAAAACATTCGCTGAGAATAGGTGAGGGAACGGGGTCACAATGTCCTAGGGATTCAGTACAGAACCTACGGATTTTTTTTAGTTATCAATCCTAGTGTTATTCAGAACTCTTCTCAGATTTGAATACTTACTAGCATTTTTTGTGGTCAAAAATAATGTGTGAAAACAGCAACCTCGCCTAAGTACATGCCGAGATATAAAAGATGGCCTCTTCTGCTGATACCTTGTCAAGGGGTATTTAAAAAAAATG
>NC_090764.1:28120177-28122677 GCF_036898095.1 Palaemon carinicauda
TGTTTCTTGGTTAACTGAGACTTTAACACAGTTTAAAAGCATTAGCATCGCTTGATACTTTTATGATAGATTAGTCCAGAATATATATGCTATGAGTGCATTGTGAAAGCAAATTATCTATCATCTGCCAGAATATCATTAGTTGATATACTTTTCATTGCCAGAGATTTATGCAACTAAGCTTTTTAGATATTCTTAAGTAATATCTCTCGTACATAGAAAAACAGATAATTGTATCTCTAATTGGTTCGATTTAACTACTTGTTTATCTATAGATTTTTTCATTACTATTGAAAATTTATTTTCCTGAAACAATCTTTATTCACAATGTACGAATTTATTTTTTACTCTAAGGTAATGGAGTAAATAACCAGGAGGTATCATATAACTTTGAAGATAAACTATCAGCGACCGTGATGATAACAAACACTTCCCTCGCGCAATTACGGAGAAGCAAACACGTTCTCGGGTGAAGATATGTGAAGACAGAAATTACCCGAGTTAAGTTTATGTTAGGAGAATTGTTGCTCCAACTGACAAAGTGGATTGGAAGTAAATTGAATTTTTTTGTTTTTTACAATCCATCGTAAAGCTTTTCAGGAAACGTTTCCTGTTAAAGTGAACACTAATTCAAAGAGAATTGACAAGCGGGAAATTTATCGACAGGAAATCTAAAAGATTAAACGTGTCATTTTTTTTATGCTTGTCAGTGTTTCACATCATTTCCAAAAATAAGATCGGTATTGATTTGTTTTTACTCTATGCAAAAATTATACACTATTGTACTTATATTACATAGATTTCCATTGAGGGAATTAGATTTACTGGCAAAGCGGTCGGACAGAAATTGTAATTTTTTTTTTTTTGGGGGGGTCACAAATCACTCTGAGTAATTTTCGCATATATGAATAAGAATTTCAACTGATAAATAAGTGAGAGAAACACTTTAGGTTCTTGAACTTGTTCGAACTCGTATCTTAGAGATGCAATGAAGTTAGTTCATCTTTTATTGAAATGAGATGTCGGAAAGCAATTGTGATTTAGGTCAAAATTCTGTATCAATAAGTTGTCTACCTTTTGTAAGTTGCAAATCGTGTCATCTCAGAAAATATTTGGACCCCAGAGTTATTGATAACATATTTCACATGATTGCCATGTTTAAGCATCACAGTAATATTTCATTTAACAGTCTTCTAAGGTAATGAAATAAAAAAATTAATTTATGGTTATAAGCCCACGGTACCCTGGGCATATAGGGCGTTTAATACACCCGTTATCATATAATTACAGGAGGTTGAAATTTTAGGACATATTAACGTTTAAAACTATTCAGTTATCTAATAAAAGTCTATCATATCCGAAATTTTCTAACTCTGCTTATACACATAAGACTTATGAATGGCTGGTCTCAAGTATTTGGTAAAGAAATTTGAGACCTACCTTCAAATAAGACTTATCTGGATATCAAGTGTTCTTAGGGTGACAGACTTTATAGGGAGAGGCACTGGTTTTTCAAATACTGTGTCAAAGGGCAACTCGGAAGCTGGTTTTCATTGCAATTCCAGGATGAATAGAACTAATTTAACTCTTAGTCGATGGGCCTTGGGTAGCGTAGATTGAGAAATTGTTATCGTATAAACGACTTTTCTTCCCTTGCTGCCTCATCTCTATCCGACTAATCTTGAGGCAACTGTGGGAATCATGGATAGCTGCTCATGAAATGTACCTTGCCTTTCCCCAAATTACAACCTAACAAATGCTTCGTCTTGATTTCATTGGGTATGTCCTGTCGGTCATGGACTGCCAATATGAAAATTTACTAATTTACTTTGCGACTACCTTCTGGAGCTTAAGCAGGACTATAAACAGAGGTGTAATTTGAGTACACTGGCTGCTGACACTGGCCCCTGTCTCTCTTAAAGGGTTGATGGGGAAACTAAAATATCTAGCCGGAGGAAAAAAAGTCATTGGCCCTGATCAGTATTTCTTTAATATCATTGACCATCACAATTGCTTTTAACATTGCTTGGTATATTTCTGATCTTTTCCTTACGTCAGAGACTGCTTAATTCGATAGGTAGCTCATGTGTTAGCGTATCTTCTTTTTCAGTGTCGAGGAGGAGTTGTTTAATAACTCGTTTAGTAGTAATGTACCTTCAGTTGGGAGGGTAGATATCCATTTTCAACATGTTACTGGCAATGAACATCTGTTCAAATGTGTTTTACAACTTCCAAACTTTTAATTGAATTTATGATTGGGACATTTTGTTATATTTAAGTATATTCTTTGGGAATATTAGCATACTAGTGCACCCATTTGATGTAAACCATTTGAATTTTTCCTAACTCTAAAAAAATCATATTAAATTAACCTAACTCTAAAAATTCACATAAAATAAAAAGAATTACCTAAATCAAGAAATTACCTTACAGGATTACAGGAATTTTATTTTTATGCAATTGCTTAGATTTTAACAGATTGAATAGTCTTATGTTTAAC
>NC_090764.1:28125177-28177677 GCF_036898095.1 Palaemon carinicauda
GCGGAATGATGCGGAAAGATGCGGAAAGATGAGTGAACGTGTCGTGAACTTGTCGTGAACTTGTCGTGCCAATTCGTGCCATGTCGTGAACGTGGCGTGAACGTGTCGTGAACTAAGCTTGAACGTGTTGTGAACTTGTCGTGAACAGTGCGGGAACCTCCCAGTGCGTGCCAGAAATGCGTGCAAGTGTCAGGGGGGCTATAGAGGGAAGTTGCAAGTCCTGAGCAATTTTTCTTGAACACAACAAATCCTGGTACCCACAGGTTACAAGTTGGACTAGTGAGCCCACAATGGGGGCCGGTGTTTCCAACGTATTATATCTCTAGTGTATATATATATATATATATATGTATATATATATATATATATATATATATATATATATATACATATAATGTGTGTATGTGTATGTATATATAAATAAACATTTCTGAATGTTGTATAAATGAAATCATATTTTGTGACTTTTCAAACTACCAACTATTGATAAAAAAAATAATTAAAGTCACTTTTAGCCCCAGTGAATAATTTCTGTTCAGAATTGACCAATATTTATTCTGCCAAGATGTGCTCTTGAAATAAATCACGAGGCTCATTATCGTGGAAATGAAAGCTCTATAGAAAATGGGGAAGAAATTTATATTTACTGGTTACAATGCCAGAAACCGTTTTGCTGGATTAATAAGTAAACACACACATATATACATACATTATATATATATATATATATATATATATATATATATATATATATATATATATATGTATATATATATATATATATATATATATATATGTGTGTGTGTGTATATATATATATATATACATATATATATATATATATATATATATATATATATATATATATATATATATATATATATATATATATGTGTACATACTTAGGAAGACATCCTCGGCGTAATTAATAGGAATGCTTTCTGTTCCAGTAGAGAGAGAGAGAGAGAGAGAGAGAGAGAGAGAGAGAGAGAGAGAGAGAGAGAGAGAGATTTTCTATTTAATTCTGTGAAGTCCTAAAATATTGTATGTCTAATATGGATTCTCGTTGACGACGCACCTTAGGAAAAGATCATTAGATTCATAATATGAAATGGATATGGGTAGGTAAGATGAATTGATCAATATAGTTTTAGAAACCAAACGAAATTATGTTTTATTAATTTTTTTTCCGAAAATTCAAACATAATCTCATGTGGTAGTCGTTCACTGTAGATATGTTTGTAAATATGCTCATACATATAAGATATGTATACTACTTCGTAGAATCTTAACTAAATATGATGTAGAATATCAGATACAAGACTTTTTAAAAGGTTATAAGGTTTTTGAAGTTGGATTAGGGATAATTACACCTCAAGTAGTTGAACTTTCCCATTACTTAGTTTTAGGAATGTGTAACTATAATATATTCAAGACCTGAATATTAGTCGTAAGAAAATTCCAAACAAAAGTGACCGATGAATTCGGTGAAAATGAAAATCAGACTTGTGAGAAGTTTCTCAGATCGGGTATCAAGCGAGGTGTGTTGAAGTCAGGTTATAAATTATTATATCTCTGGAATATCAAAATTTAGAAACTACAGACATGTCTCAAAGAGTTATCAAGATTTTTTTTGGCCATGTCTAAAGGAAAGGAGTATTAAGTGTATGATGGAATTTATATCATTAGCTATTCCCAAAAAAGTTTGCTCTCCTTATGTAAGGTATGTGGAAACTAATTTTGAAAGAGAAAATAAGAAATTCATGACCTCGAACATAGGGGCTGAATACAGGTTCAATATTAATTGTAAGATGAAAATATACTTGATAAAAGTATAATGTGTGTGAAAAGAGAATTAACAATGGATGCGTTTTATATACATATCTAGTGAGGCATTATTCACCAAAACATTTAGCAATAAATTCGACAGGCTGCTAGCTAATAGGGAACAATGGAAGCTACCTTACGTGTTGCAGTTTGTACCTTTTTCGTTATTACAATTAGTTAATGAATAGTTACCGCAATTATTTGGAAAGGATTGTAACCAAATCCTTAGATAAACTTCCAAACCTGTTTAATACAAGAATTTTTAATAGCACTATATGGTATTGAATTGGCTTTATAAATATGCAAATATATTCTGCATCAAACTTGGTGCGGTTTTGATGTGTTTAGTAAATATTGTTACAAATTAGATTCGACGCTATTTTTATGATTCACAGCATAAATTAGGTTATAACGATTTGGAGCCAACTCTGAAGGACTTGAGGGAAGCCACGATTGAACTCGTAACCTAAAGGGGGATTAATCTTCTCCCGAATAAAAGTTAATTTGATTTCAGTAATGGGAAACTAAAAATAGGGCAACAAGCAGAATTCAATTAAAGATTCACAATGGTTAATAGTTAATTATTTCTAGTAGTATACCAACAGGAAATTCTCTCTCTCTCTCTCTCTCTCTCTCTCTCTCTCTCTCTCTCTCTCTCTCTCTCTCTCTCTTTCTCTCTCTCTCAGACAAAATTATAAGTGATATACTTCGAAAATAAGGAATACGAATAATATATGTATAAACACACACACACACATATATATATATATATATATATATATATATATATATATATATATATATTTCAAATAAGCCATATATATTAATACATTAAAGTCTGGATTCTCTTAACGACCTCGGGATCAGAGCCCCAGGCGAAATCACTCAAAGACTATAGTATCAGACCGGCCGGGATTTGAACCCTGGTCAGGATACTTGTATGCCAGTGACCATGCCACTCAACCACGAAGAAAGATAAAAGTCAATGACAATTCTTCTATACATATACCTGTCAAATTCATGTTTTCTGTACTTAGAATTGAAATCAACCCATCTTCACCATCGTAGCTAATCGGTAGGTTTGGGACTTGGCATTCGATTAATGATAAGTTTTTGCACATTTAAACGTGTTTTTCATATAAGCCATATGAAAAACACGTTTAAAAGTCTTCCCCTTTATTTAAATAATCTGCTATATGGTGACAATAAAAAAAAAAAAAAAACATGTAAAATAGAATAATCAAACTGATGAACGTAACAGGATTATTTTTATTGCTATAAACCCTAAAGAATCTAAAAATTAAGAAAGTCAACTAATTTTTCTTCTTATTGAATTCTTCTTTTTCGTCTTGTTGTTGTTGTTGTTGTTGTTGTCGTCATCACCATTATTATTATTATTATTATTATTATTATTATTATTATTATTATTATTATTATTTTAGCGGCAAAAATACACACAGTAACATCCTAAATATATGAATAGACTTTTGCCACACATCACGATCGAACCCTGAACTCACCTGGCACCCTCCACCCGAGAGGTCGGGAGTTCGATCATGATGTGAAGTAGATTTTTATTTGTATATCTCCTGCCATATTATTTGTCTATTTCCATCATAATCACTCATGTGGAAAACTAAGAAGTAAGCTATAATTGATTGATTTGAGGTTTTCTGGCATCCTGACATAATTTGCTCCCTAATGAATTGGGTAGTTGGGTAAACTTCATCACTGTGAGGTATTCAACTTGCAGAGGTAATACCTCAGTCACTGATTAAGCATTTTGGATCACTCCTCGTTTATGGCTTTTGCTGCATGTGAGACAATGAAACGCACCACTTTGTGCGGGAGAGCAGTTACGTTGTAACTGAGAGACTCTCATGAATGCATCTGATTATATTGCAAAGGACTGCGAGCTTTTATGACAACAGTTTCAGTAAAAGGTCACAAAAATTTAAACAGATCGATACAAGCAGATACAGGAATGAACAGGCTATCAGTGCGAGGGGAGACCGATAACGACAATATTAAGAAAAAGAAGAATACAAAACAGCAATAGCGTTACAGTGTACTAGCGTGTGTGATACACATGCTGTACAACTAGAACATGTTTCCTTAAGTGGCAACTTGGCGAACACTTCAACCAAAAGCTTAGAAATGAGGTAAATTCATCCCTCTTCTTCGTAACACCATTTAATAGTTTCTTTTGTCCATTTATACATTCACAAGAAAAAGAGAAAATAGCTTTTAAAATGTTTCCCTGTTATGTGATTTTTTCAAAATTGATAAACACGATGCTTCCTCGTGATATGGTTCTGCCTTTTTTATATGGCGTCCACGCTCGCAACGGAGCCTCGTTAGCTATAAAAGTATTTTCGTCCCAAGTCAATTCTGAAGCGGGGCTTAGTGGCCAGATCTTCAGATAATTGGAGTCGAATGTCCAGGACGATCTCATTAATTCTCCCGCCGAAGTTTTTATATAAAGATGTTTCAGCTTTTATTTTTCTCTTCTTAATAATGGCCTTTTTTTTTAGACTGAATATTTATAAATAATCTCCGATGAAGCAATGGAAATCTTCTTGACAATTTCTGCATTCGAATTTTTTCCTAGTTTGTAACCACGCTAATTCATGTTAAGCTTCCATGATCTTTGAACTCAGAGCTTATTATATGAAGGATTTTCTTATAATCTTCGATAAGATTTATCAGCAGCCTGTGGTTTTTTCTAAGATTAGAGCTAAATATGTTTCGTCAAAGTTGGCATGAAGAGTTGCTTGGAAATTTCTTCCTTTATTGTTTGAAGTAAAAATTATTTTTCGCCATATCAAACATAAATGCCATTCATCTTTTTTATTATGGAATTTTTAGTTTTCCTCTGGTCTGTCTATTATTTACTTGCTCTTCACGGATCATACGTGTTACTAGTATTTATATTCCTTCTAAATCACAAGATGTTTCTTGTACTCTTGTTTCACAGCTTAATTACCCTATATGCATTACAATATCACTTTTCATTTGTTTCTTTCTCCCTTTATCTTTATATGTGTTATAGTTCGTTCTTCATATTTTTAGTAATGTCTTCAGATAGCTGATCTCCGACACGTGAATTAAAATATCTATTGTCATAGATGTAATTTGAAAAATTAACGAAATCAAGATATTGAGGAACAATAAGAGCACACGAGTGTATATTATGCGACCAGAATTTTCTATCCATTGTCAAAATTGCTAAATACAATTAGCTATTGTATGCAGTTATTTATCATTGATACGATTTAGTTGACAGTATCTTATTTTCATTGTTTATGAGTATTTAAATTTTATACATTCCATATCGCATTTGTCAGATAGTAACTATTGCATTACTTTTTTTACTGCAGTTTCTAGAAATAAAATGTCAATTTTTGCTCCGTCGTAATCGGGGGCCATGGGTTAGCATGAGATCCTCAAGATATTTCTAGGACCTTGGGTTAGCCCTTCCTACGGCCTGCGAGCCGTGCAATGCACACCAATCAATTCCCTTCTGGGGCTACAATAAGGAAAGATCAAATTTTTCCAGGACCGAAGAGAAACCGGGCTTGGTCGACTACGTCTGCTTTGCGGCGCCTCGTCCGGGCTTCGAACGCTTGCCACGGTAGTCATGTTGCCGGCATCTCATCATCATGCCGTCCCTCCTTCGTGTATATGACCTATCTCTTTCACAACCTTAACTGACTTATGGGCTGCCAACGCTTGAGGCCGTGTCTTGCTATAGGCAAGGCGATCTACGCCCATCCATCCATCCAATCTAGGGCATCAATTTAAAAGGCCAAAATATAATTCTGGATTAATTAAAAAAAAAGAGAGAAAACCAGGAAAGAAAAGAAAATGATTACAAAAGACACAAATGTGCGGGAAAAACACTAATACATAGAAAATTTTAAAAAAGTAAGAATTATTATAAAAATCGGATTCCATATGTAAGTAAACACCAAGAATAGTTAGAGAAACGTATTCATTGGTGGAAGGGTCTTGTGGTAATCCGGCGCCTCAGGAAGTTCGATAATGTAATTCAAAGCCATATTTCTTAGTTTGCCAATGGTGCAGACGGAATCTCCTTAGGGAAGTCGGAAAAACTATAATCTTTCATCATGTTTATGAAATTAGAACATGAAATAATGGAAGCTAATGTGACTTTTGTTTCACATTTATATAAACACTGAAGAATCTGTACCTCATGTTGGTAATGTGCCTTTAAGATGAAATTTAGTCAACACGAAAACCTTAATGCAAGACTTCCTTATTGGACATTATTTTCAGAAAACTGAGAGTTTTGGTTTCTTAAGATGGTTCGGGTCTATTATGTAAATTTTCTTTTGCCCAAAATATCAGCCACTCTGAACGTACATACTACCTTAGAAGAAGGCTTGAAAATATGAAACTTGATGGTTACATTTCGGAGAAAAGAATTAAAACTCCACTAAAATTTCAAAAGTTATAATGAAGAACCTGAGTAGCTTCCTGCAGAACAGAGGCGTTCCGTTAAACAAAATGGAGCAAATTGGGCGTAATTTTCATTTGCCTGTTGCTGCAGATAGTGCCTTAGACATTTTTTCATGTAATAGTAGACTGGAAATGTTTTTACAATGCCTAGGCGTTTCAAAGAAGGTAGCACATTCATATACAATACAATCACACACACTTATATACATATATATATATATATATAAATATATATATATAAATATATATATATATATATATATATATATATATATATGTATATATGTATATATATATAATATATCTATCTATATATATATATATATATATATATATATATATATATATATGTGTGTGTGTGTGTGTGTGTGTGTGTGTTTGTATGTCTCTGTCTGTGTCTGTTAGTGTTTGAGAACTTTGTCGTCAACACACATGTGTCTCATTTCTTCAAATGCTGAGCCATAATAAGATATTAGTATTGAAATCCCTTGGCATTGCCAATAAATACCCAAAGGAAAATTCGTTTCTTGAAAACGAGCTTCTACCTGGGCCAGGATTCGAAGCTATCCCTATGGTAGCGCCACTGTCCGGATGGGGTTCAAACGACATAGTTTCGAATCCTTGCACGTATAAGAGCAATTATCATGAAAGGGACTTTTTATTGGATATTTATTCCCAAGGTCCAATGAAATCGATATCAAAATAAGTTTGTGGATATATATATATATATATATATATATATACACATACATATATATATATATATATATATATATATATATATATATATACACACACACATACACACACACACACACACACACACACACACTTGGTTGAGTCTTAAATCCTTGGCCGGACAAAATTTCCTATCATGAAATTAATTTCCCCTAGGTTTACGATCCCGAGTTAGAGCAAATTCGGTATTAAGAGTATTTGAGATTTTTTTTTTTTCAAAATAAATAAAATCATGAGTCCTAGTGATAAAATTTATATATATATATATATATATATATATATATATATATATATATATATATATATATATATATATATATATATATATATATATATATATATATATATAAAGTGTATTTGTGTGCGCGTGTTTCCTACTTTATTTAGTTTCACCTAACATGGAATTTCTTATAAGAAGGGATCATCATATCGTGGAAAAAGTGAAACATGTCAACATTAGACCCTCTATAGATTTTCAATAAATCTTCAACTCCAACACACCAAACCCTTTATACACACTGCATAGTTCACCTCTATCTTTACTGGAGGTATGTTAAGACGATAAAAAAAAAAAAATCTTTTTATACACAATTTTGAATTTCCAAGACGTAAATGAAACCTTTTTTTCATAAAAGTTATAAAACATTACTTGTTTTATACAACTAAAAAGGGTCATTAGCAGCCTATCTAATTTTGCCATTTAGCCTCATTTTCCACCTAGTCATGTGTTTTCTGGATATTAAAGCCATATCTTTTCAATTGAATACACCTTATCGAACTTTCGAGACTCTCCTCTCCTGCAGTCTCTTAGCACTTTCTGAATTTTATATTTTTCCTATCTGACATGTCATCCATTCTTTTCCCAGGACTGAGCCGTTTTCAAAATATTCTTAATTGTCCTCAGAATTTTTACCCTATCTATTATTTTTAAACGACATATAATTTGAAAAAAAGGTTTATCGCTACATCTACATTTTTTCATTTGAATTGAACTATCCGCAAACATGAATTATTTAAAATCCTATTAACAACTCTTTTTCTTATACAACAGCTTGACAACCACACACACACTGTTCTCTTGCACCACTCCATCCACAAATATGTCCAACAGCCATATCTCAGACCTGATTTCATACCAAACCAGCCACTCGACTGCCTTCATAATCTTAACAGACGCTTCATTTCCATCATTAAAACTTTTTTTTTTCTCATTAAAAGATCTATACATTGCTTCTATCATAGGAGTTTTCTAGTTTCATATTTATCCCTTAAAATTGTATCTATTTATATATCTAAACCTGGCACTGCCCTTCCCTTATCTGGTCATCTATAATTTTACCTTTTCAACAAAAATATTACCACACACCTACCCTCCCTGGTATATTAAAGTAATATCCTTCCCTATTGTTTTTACACCAACCATTATACTCTCCCTCATTGTTTTGGCACCTTTGGTACAACCGAATTTTCTTTACAAATTATTTATTCTTAGATACATTTAATGTTTTACCTTAAACTCTGCAGTAACGTATCTGAAAACAAAAATATGGTTGTACCTGTCGGCCCGCTCTGGTCTTTTAGTAAGCAACTTCATTTAAAATAACCTAATTTTTTCCTTCACTAACACTTTTACCTCACATATACTATATATATATATATATATATATATATATATATATATATATATATATATATATATATATATATATATATGTATGACGATGTTTTTGAGCCTGAATGTGTGGGTGTACGGTAATACTTACTATACTCCGTTTACCAACTAATTAAATGTCTAGTAAAGTTGTCTTAAAATAGCAGAATTTGAAAGCAAATTACGGTATACTATGTTCATGAAAAATAGCCTAAGTACTCACCGAGTAATACCAACACTTTAAAAAGCCAACGTAATTTACCTGTATAAGCATTACATTCCTGGACTTAATTAAGGTGGGTAAACGACCCAACACTTTCATCTTTTTATAATGAATTATAGCTCGGAGGCGCCTGAGTAAATAACCCTTAAAAAGACATATCAACATAAGGTGGTACTTTTAAATGACGGATGGAATTATTTATATATCAATAATTAAGATATAGGAAGGATGCTTAAAATGATATTCTTAAATTGTACGTTTGTAGACATTTGCATGCCAGTACGTTTGGCGATGTATGCAATTATATGCATGGGAACCAGGTCCATCAGGTCGTTATTGGTTGCTATAGTGGTACTAGCTAAAGGTAACTTCTGTGATTGCTTTTACTTATAGATAATGCCATCATGCAGAGTAAGTAATTCCAATTAATCATGGTTTTGATTGAAGTTACTTTATTTAAACATGATTATGATTATTATTATTATTATTATTATTATTATTATTATTATTATTATTATTATTATTATTACTACTACTACTAGCTAAGCTACAACCCTAGTTGGAAAAACAGGATGCTATAAGCCCAGGGGCTTCAACAGGCTAAATAGTCCAGTGAGGAAAGGAAACAAGGAAAAATGAAAAGTTTTTGGAACAGTAACATCATTAGAATAAATATTTTCTATATAAACTATAAAAAACTTTAACAAAACAAGAGGAAGAGAAATTAGATGGAATAGTGTGCCCAAGTGTACACTCAAGCAAGAGAACTCTAACCCAAGACAGTGGAAAACCATGGTACAGAGGCTATGGCACTACCCAAGACTAGATAACAATGGTTTGATTTTGGAGTTGTCACCATCAAGAGTAGGAAATGCCAATTTAATCATGAGAAATATGATAAAAACTTCCATATTCATTAAGATCATTTTTGGAATATAGTTAAACTAAAGATTTTAGCAGAAGGTGAAAATCTTAAAAACGATATGTTACAGCAGAATCCTAGTAAAAGGCTTCGCAGGTGGACCAATTTGCAACTTGCTAGGTGCATATATTCTGGAAAGATGGACACAAACCCAATTCTTCTGGTGTTAAAGTCAAGTGTTGGCTGTGAAACATACCAATATGCCTAGCGAGTACGTTTCAGTGATTTTAACTGATAGAAAAAAAAAAAAACATAAAAAGAATATTTCTATTGCTTATTTTACCTTAGTAAGGCTTAGTAAAATAATTTGTCATAGTATTAAGATGGAAAAATAATTCCTTTCTTTTCCAATAGGCAAATAGTTCAGTATACTCATATGTCATTTCTTTCGTGGGTTTTGTATGGTTCGTCCCCAAACACTAAAATTTTTCACTACTTCTATCTTCCAGTCGCCTAAAATTTTCTCAAAAATTATTTGCCTGGATTCTTTCAGCACGTCTCATCCAGCTTTATCAAACCAAGAAAAAAAAAGTTCTTGCATTTTAATAAAGCACTTCATTTACCGTGTCAGAAACTCTACGAAGTCCATTTTCAATAAAGGCGATTGTATACTTTACTTACCCAGGGGAACATTTTCCGAGCCACACGGTTAAACAAACAAATGCATGTTTCTAGTTTTCAAAGTTTATTGTATTGGCTTTCTTTACATTTTGATGAAAATCCTGTTTCCAAAATCACTAGGAAGGCTCCTTTTTCCTGGACATGGCTGAACGATATTGGTACAGTATGTTCCTTGCGCAATCTTTTTTTTTTCCTCATGATATAATTCGGTGCCTACCTATGATATAAAAAAATTGCAATGTATTGCAGACTCTGAGGAAGGGATAGACACATACATTAATGCATAAATACTTACATATTCCATGTTTTACTGAATAAAGAAACAGCCGGCATTGAGAAATATCTGGGTTTTGAACATTAAACATAAAAACGGAATCGCCCACGCTCATTTACGGTTAAATTTTTATGACAATTTTTTCTTATTCATTTTTAGTTTTTAACTTTATCATTATAAAGTTTCATAAAAGACAATGCTCACTGCATCATTTATATATCATACATAAACGGCAGACATAACAAAATGCATTTTTTAAAACAATTGATTAACGTGGAAATATATCTGGTTATAGGAATGCCGGAATCTATTATTCAAAACCACTTGCGTGTGTATCGTTACCTGTTGCTTTTCATATTACTCATAAATGATCGCCCAATATTAGTATCGTTTGATGTTAGCAAAACTATTAAAAGCTTGGTTTTATGACTAATTAGCCTGTTGATATTATTATCGGAGAGGACTAAGGGGAGAAATGAAGATATTTTATAATGAATACTGAGAATTTCAAAGAAAAAATATTCCATATAATAAAGAACTACGTGTTTGGCTATATATATATATATATATATATATATATATATATATATATATATATATATATATATATATATATGTGTGTGTGTGTGTGTGTGTGTATAATTTCCTGTCATGCTCAGCGGCATTGCCAAATGTATGACTACTCGGTCTCTCCCATCCCCTCGGGTAAGAGGGGGTGGGAAGTACTCATACCCTGGTTTTAGGCGGGTACATCAAAAAGTACATTCGGAAATCACAGTCTCCCACATATTGCAGAAAATGCTTGGTTGTAGTTAGGAAAGGGGGAGGGGGAGGGGTTAGGAAGGGCTGAATCTGTGTGGGTGTGTGTGTGTACACTAGTATGTTTACAAGGCCATTCTATTGTTTCATACAGATGCGAAGAAATAGAATTGTTTGAGCTTACTTTAGAACGAATTGTCAAGGATGGATAAAACTAGAGATGGATAGCCTTAACTAGACACCAACATTAATTATGTCGGTGATGGAGTCTTTTTGTTTCACCCGCATCCTCGATGGCAGTTGTTAACTATGTTTTATGGTAATATGCTATATTAAACGATATGAAGTTGAAAGTAAAAATCGAAATTACTTTGCCGTAGGAGGCAAGTTCATTATATGAACATCTTGGTTGGATAGGGAAACTTTTCCACTTTAAATATCTAGATACGAAAGAAAATTATCTTTAGTTTTAAATATGAAAGAGAAGTAGCTAGTGGATCGACCTGCTGAGATCGTTGTTCTTTGTAACTACACCATGAATCAGTAATCATAGATATAAGGTTATCATAGAGAGGTAGACTTTAGGAAAGGGCATATACTTCCATCACAAAAAATATGAATTAAGCAACCCTACAGTCTACGAAATCGGTTTCCCGGGAAATCAAATAGAGAGGGTCAACTGTTTCCCTTGTAATAAAGGCTCTTAGTGTTATGAAAACCATTGAATTGAGAGACCGGGCAGGAAATTGTCACAAAATTGCCATGTGGTAGGGGTGTAATAATACTACCACCACGTCCTGCGTGTCGTTGAAAAGGACTAATAGAACAGCTGCTGTCTTGCAGTCTCGCTTTTTAGCAAAAGGCTAGGCCCACTGTCAATAGCTGTGGAAACTTCTGCCTTGATTTGGACTATTAAGTTAAAGGACATGCCCACCGCCTACAACTGTTGTAGATGACTGCTAGGACATGCGATTGTGTTAAAAAAAAAAAAAAATCCCTCTTCTGAATTATAAACCATGCCTAATGCTATCACAGGGCAGACCAGGCAACCGACCCCTTAATGTAGTGATAACGGTAACAAAGAAGAAGCAGGAAATTATAACAATGAGTGGTCAACACATTCCGAAAGAGGAATTGGAAGATATTTTAGAAAGTCTACTTAAGTATGATATTAAAGAAAGAAGAGTGAACTCAGGTTAAAAGTTAATGGGCATTAGGAAATAAAAACTACCACATAAGGTTGAATACAAGTGACTCACTCACTTCGGTGTACATTGTCTTAATTTCAAAGGATTCAAGTACGTCAGAAATATATATATATATATATATATATATATATATATATATATATATATATATATATATATATATATATATATGTCTTACCACTCGGCATTTGACAGCATTGCACAGTTTTTTTTTTATTTATTTAAGGTTGTCGCAAAACATATGTCTTTAGTAATTGATATACTTTTTAGGGTTATATTATGAGCATAGAATCCAATTGATTCAGTAACAAAATATACCAGTCAGAAGATACACCAAATCATTAATATATTTTATTGTACCCATGTTTAATACACTATATTTTGCTATATAAAATAGATTAATCTAAATATTTTGAAAGTTTGAACTATTTCATCGATATCGGGAAAATTAATCAAACTATTAGAAAATGGTTTGGCCGACATAGTTTATGGCACGAACCACACAAATAGGCTTGAATAATTTAAAGTTGAGCCTATTAATTACCAATAAAAAAAACAGTGGCGCAATAATTCATAGATTGACATCGTTCCAGAGCAGTTTTAGCTCGTTAATCCCTTGATCATCAGAAATGGAATTTCATAATTGAATTCTATTTACGAGAATGGTGAAGGAGGGACAACGAACTATTAGTTATGAATTTCATAATTTGATTAATATGAAAGTAAGATTACTCTTTAGTCCCTAAGAATATTAAGATATGCTATTACTGTCATCCCTTTACCCAAATAAAAGTTGTACATTCGTTTTAAGTAACGGCTATGTAATTGCTAATTGTGAATTGTCCCGCAATTTTATGAATACCTATTTTGTTTGGATGTCTTTATGATAAAGTTTATTTCATTGGTCGTTTTCTTCTAGTCTAGTATAAACAACTAAGTTATTTGTTCGCACTGCAGAACATCAACGTCCAAATTTATTGTTATTATTATTATTATTATTATTATTATTATTATTATTATTATTATTATTATTATTATTATTAGCTAAGCTATAATCCAGATAGCAAAGCAGAGTACTATAAACTCTAGGGCTTCAATAGGAAAAAGTAGCTAGTGAGGAAATGAAATAAGGAAATAATTAATCCATGTGAGAAGTAATGAATAGTTAAAATAAAATATTCTAAGATCAGTAGCAACGTTAGAAATAGATCTGTCATATATAAACTATGACGAGACTTACAGTATGTAATTATTATTATTATTATTATTACTTACTAAGCTACAACCCTAGTTGGAAAAGCAGTATGCTATAAGCCCAGGGGCTCCCACAGGGAAAATAGCTCAGTGCGGAAAGGAAAAAAGGAAAAATAAAATATTCTAAGAAGAGTAACAACAATAAATATCTCCTATATAAACTATAAAAACTTCAACAAAACAAGAGGAAGAGAAATAAGATAGTAGAGTGTGCTCGAGTGTACCCTCAAGCAAGAGAACTCTAACCCAAGACAGTGAAAGGCCATGGTATAGAGGCTATGGCACTACCCAAGACTAGAGAACAGTGGTTTGATTTTGGAGTGTCCTTCTCCTAGAAGAGCTGCTTACCATAGCTAAAGAGTCTCTTCTACCCTTACCAAGAGGAAAGTGGCACTGAACAATTACAGTGCAGTAACCCCTTGGGTGATGAAGAATTGTTTGGTAATCTGTGTTGTCAGGTGTATGAGGATAGAGGAGAATATGTAAAGAATATGCCAGACTATTCAGTGTGTATGTAGGCAAAGGGAAAATGAACCGTAACCAGAGAGGAGGATCCAATGTAGTACTGTCTGGCCAGTCAAAAGACCCCATAACTCTCTAGCGGTAGTATCTCAACGGGTGGCTGGTGCCCTGGCCAACCTACTACCTATAAAAATAGGGTTTACCCTGTTTTGTTTTGTTTTTCACCAATTGTAAGTTCGTATTTTGAAATGTTTTATAATTTGGATGTGTGTATTTCATTACAAACCACGCGCTTGTTTACTAAATAAAAGCTGTCGCTATGCAAGAGTACATTCCCATGAGCACGATTGCGTCAGGAAATGTCAGGTGCTGACATAATCAAAAGAACGCGGGTCTCGCCTCTCACTCTTCTTTTCAGTTCCAACGTGTATCATAACTTTATACGCTGCCAACAACAATTTCCCTTATATAGTAAAGAGCAACTGTCTGGATATATATATATATATATATATATATATATATATATATATATATATATATATATATATATATATATACAATCATTCCTTTCACGCTGAGCAGCATCACCAAACGTATGACTACTCGGTCAATAACAATTTTCCTTATATATTAATGAGTAACTGTCTGGATATGTGTATACACACATCTATATATATATATATATATATATATATATATATATATATATATATATATATATATATATATATATATATAGATGTGTGTATACACATATCCAGACAGTTACTCATTAATATATAAGGAAAATTGTTATTGACCGAGTAGTCATACGTTTGGTGATGCTGCTCAGCGTGAAAGGAATGATTGTATATATATATATATATATATATATATATATATATATATATATATATATACAATCATTCCTTTCACGCTGAGCAGCATCACCAAACGTATGACTACTCGGTCAATAACAATTTTCCTTATATATTAATGAGTAACTGTCTGGATATGTGTATACACACATCTATATATATATATATATATATATATATATATATATATATATATATATATATATATAATCTTTCCTTGCACGCTGAGCGGCATCGCCAAATGTATGACTACTTGGTCTCTCCATATACATCGGTAGGGTGGGAAGGAGTTACACCAGGAAACCACACTCTCCCACAAATTGCCCAAACTGCCGTGTTGTAGTTAGGAAATGGGGAGGGGATGGGAACGGTTGAATCTGCGTGTGTGAGCGTTTGCATATCTATCTAAACACTTAGAAGTAATTTTTGACGTGTCGCGTATACTAGTTACTCATATAGACTTTTACTTTAAAGCTTCATGTATGCATATTTATTCAATTTTTCCTTTAATGAAAATTCTTTTTCTCTGTAAGATTGTTTACAATGTAATAAATGAACTTAGTATGTTTCATATAAATACGGGCACATTTTGAGCAATAATGAATGTATTGCAACTTATAAATTAATGAAGACTGTTCAAGTGACGTCGCAACGCTTCATTAATGATTTAAATTCTTCTTCAGTGTCTTTTGATTATTCATTGAGAAAAATCTCAGTAGAAATGAATTTGAAACAATATCATATTGTCTTTATCATTACATACACCAATTAAACAATGAAACTACTATTCTCGTTACTAGATAAGTCAGCTATTTTTTTTTTTTTTTTTTTTGTGGTAATTCGATATTATTAATAGTTTTTCAAGGATTTTTCTTGTCGTAGATATCGTGAAAACATCAATCTTCCATTACATACTTCAAATTTTATTTTATTTCATTTTATTTATTTATTTATTCAAGAAAACAATACTTCTGCTCCATGGAGACAATATAATAACAAGTAACAATTAAATTGTAGTTTTGCCTATGAAACAATCAGAAAAAAAGGATTTTCTGTATTCTGTAATCATTCTGCTGCCTAGATTAATTGTTTTCTAATCTGAACATGTCAGCATCTCTGTTTTCATTTCCTTAGTTTAATCAATTTGATTAACACCTGATATGCTTCTAACGTCAGTATTTCTATGAACTTCTCACTCTCCCTCTCTCTCCAAAAATATATTGTTTTAAGAATGAGTTTCAGTAAATTAAAGTTCGTAGGTCGTGACAAACAATAAGATTTAATGACATACGCTCATGACTTTTAATTAAATCAAATAAATTGTGAATTGATTCGTAAGACATACAGTATAATAATTATTTTCGAGACTCACGAATATAGAAGTAAATGCTACGGAAGTCTAACAAGTGATATAAACATAGTGTAAATATTGCTTACATATATGAATGAATAAACGAAAATAGCCTTAAAACTTAATTGATATCTTACCTCTATATCGTGTAATTGTGACATTTATATGCAACACCTATGAAATTGACTTTATCGACGCCTCTTAAATATTTGCTTGTACTTGTAATAGCTTTGTGGTGGTTTTATATTAACTCTAATTTGTCTTATTATCCTGAGACTTGGGCGTCAAGGACCTTAGATGTCAGGATGCCTGAAAACTTTAAATCAATCAATCAATCAATTATCCTGAGACTTCTTGAGTAGATCAGTCTCGCTCTGCTGTTTCATTGCAAGGAGGGAAATTGTTGTCACTGGAGTTCTTTCTTTCGTTTGTTACTGGGGTTGGTTGCTGTATTTCTACAACTATTGTTAAATTCTTGAAATTAGGAAAGAAAAACTTGCAATTGAAAGCTATTATAAAAAAGGAATGACGCAATAGAGATTATGAATGAGAGAGTTTCTGGAAGCTATTCCGACATTTCATTTCTAATTCAATGAGCAGGTAGCAAGAGTCGTACCAGAGTATTTTTATCTTTTTTAATGGCTCTTTTTGGCGTCGTTTGTATGATCCTTTGTTTTATTGCATATGACCCTGAGCAGAAGTAAAGTGTTGTTATTATTATTATTATTATTATTATTATTATTATTATTATTATTATTATTATTATTATTATTATTGTGCAATAGAGGCTCAATTGCTATAAATGCTGAGTGCAAGAAATAAAAATAGAAATGAACCGTATATATTCAGAGGAGATGAAGTTTGCCATAAACGGTAAGATAGTGTTCTTCCTGTGACATCTGTTGGTTGATATTTGAGAGGTGTGAATAGGCCTACCTTTTGTAGATATATGATATTAATTAATGATTATTCGGACAAATGTATGTTGAGTATCCCAGGCAAACATTGATAGCCCGGAGTTTGAATAGATATTTCCCAAGCCTGGTTTAAATGTTTCTGCTGCTAAGGGTCACATTTTTACGTGGAGAATCTAACCGGATCGGCAATATTCAGGGCTGTAAAAACAAGAAAAAAAAAGTCTATAAATAAAAAGCAAAATTATCTGAATTGGCTTTTTGTAATTACGTCCTTGTGGCTATAGTCTGTTTTTATTAAGCTGCCATACTGCATTTCCATGGTTAGCCTTGACTGGTAGTTTTATTTTCGCACAATCACGAAATCTTGAATAAATTAGAAAATAAGGTGACAGGTCATTGAATTTGGAAATATATAAATGCTAACTGAACTAAATATGGATATTATGAAATGAGATATAGATGAGTAAATAGAGTAGGTATGTAAAAATACATGCCAGACGTTGGTAGACAGCCAACACGATTTCCGACCTCATATTTTCTGCAATTTTTTTTTTTTTTACCTTCCAGAATGTATTACAAATATATGTTAACTTTCTCGTTAATAACTCTGATATAACTCAGAAAATATATATTAAGATATACGTTTCTGAAACTTGTCGAAGCTGTTAATATTTTTAATATTTACACTGTATTTACTTCAGTTGGTATTAGTTTATTGCTACATATACTGAGCTATCTCCTCGCAATCTAATTTAATATTCACAATTGTGTAACTGGTTTGAGGTAAATTGAATTTCAGCCAATAAGTGGAAAGTGGGCAAGTGCAAATTCGTCAGCTTACATAAACAGATTACTGTGTGTGGTAGTTTGGTACCGCTTTGACATAGGTCTTCAACCCCTTACATTAGCTGCTGATTCACCCGTTATTGATCTTTTCCTTATGAGGCCTTTTAACCACGTGATGATCCCGGCCGTGAACAATGACGTCATGTATCACCCTACGTAATTTGACGTTTCCTAACATAACTAATAAAGGGATGACAATAAAAGTAAATTGAACATTTCATTATAAAGTCAAATAATATTTATATAGCTGTATGAACGGATGACACAAAATTTCATTATAAAGTTGAATGATTTTTATATAGCTGTATGAACGGATGACGCAACCTTTCATTATAAAGTTGAATAATTTCTATATAGATGTATGAATGGATGACGCATCAATTGCGTCATCGGGTCCTCGGAGGGTTAAGGGTTGATGAAAATATCTTGCTGTCTTGTACGAGGGTGATTGGAGCCATGTTTCAGAATTGTAACATTGAAAAATTAGTAATTGATTAGGAAAAAACAACTAAGAATTAATTGTTTCGGTTGCTATATCCAAGGAAATCTAAACGGGTAAAATGTAGATAAAACGGAAATAATTTTCTAGTATTTTAAAAGTTTTGACATTTTATTTAGTGGTTTGGCCTTGTATTAAAGTATTTTTTGTTAATTTAACAAAATCGTCACTCAAGTAAACATTATGTACTGTATAAATCGACTATAAATCATTTTATTTGTATAGATGGACAGTAAGTCAATTTCAAATGTGCATGCATTCATTATTCACATGAGAGTCTTAGTCTATAATTTATATTATTGTAATTTCAATCGTTGTATTATTATTATCGTTTTAGTCAAGGAGTTTGTTCTACATTTAGGTAGTCAATTAGTCAGTTCTGTGTGCGCGCGAACGTGTGCGCGCATACCTAACAAAATGATCATACAAAGATTGTTATAGGCTATTATGAAAATGTTACAAATGATGATCCCTGTGACTAGTAGCAAGTAAGCAGATTGGGAGGGATAGAAATGCAACCTTTGGATAGAAGGCCCATCTCTCTCTCTCTCTCTCTCTCTCTCTCTCTCTCTCTCTCTGTTGATTACAATCTCATGGTATCTCTCTCTCTCTCTGGCGATTACAATCTCGTGGTATATCGAACTCTCTCTCTCTCTCTCTCTCTCTCTCTCTCTCTCTCTCTCTCTCTCTCTCTCTCTCGTGATTACAGTCTCGTAGTATATCTAAAACGGTCCAATTATGCGTTGATTATTGTAACTTTAGCACAGGTTTGTGCTGTCTGTACCAACCGTGTGTCACACAATTGTACATAATTCCTATTGTATATATTATGCTTGTATCTGCGCTCTTCCCTCGCACTAAAAAGAACCTGAATGATCATGTCTCCGGTTTTCCTCTGAACTTTGTCTGTCTCTCGAACATGCCATGTCCTGTTGCCTTGCCGTTTTGTATATAAAGGAGAGTGTTCTATAATAATATAGCTCAGTCGTTTCCAATCTGCCTTTGATTTCACAACTCCTCTCTCGGCCCGTCACATTGGTGACCCCGGAAGTCGACTCGCTCCCACCGCCTTCCACCCCCACCCCCTCGCCCCTTCATCGTTGGTACTATGGCGGACTCTACGGCAGTTGGTGCTGCGGCCGCTCCATTCAAACTTTCATCGTTTGCCAGCGGAGAGGCGTTTGCTTGGTTTCAGCGCGCAGAAGTCCAGTTTCGTATCAGGGGCGTGACTCTCTCAACCACCAAAGCGGATTATGTTCTCGCGGCGATACCCGAGGACACCTTCCCAGAAATATCCGACTGGCTTTGTGAACAAGGAGACACCCCGATAGCGTATGACGACCTCAAATCATACCTTCTACAGCAGTACTCGCCGTCGCCAGCCGCCCGTATAGCAAAGCTTTTTCAGCTCTCGCAACAACCGTTGGGGGACCAAAGGGCTTCGCTTGCCCTCAGGGAAATGACCAGTATCGCTCGCCTTCAACCTGCCGCAGACGGCTCTCCTCGTGAGGTGAACCTACTCCGTGCCCTTTGGATACGCCGTTTACCTGAACCTGTGCGCGCTGCCATACCCGATGTCGATAGTTTACCCATAAAGGACTTGATGACCAAAGCCGACGCCCTTATGGACAGCCACTTCAAGACCTCCATCAACGCCTCCACCCCTGACGACGAGGATGCCTATTCAACGTCAACCGAAGCTGACATGAATGCCGTAGGACATACACGCCTACCCCGTGACGTGCCGAAGCGGCGACAAAGCCGCCCACCACCCACCAATCGCTCGCGCCCCAACGAACGACTTCTACAGCCACTTACTACCTCCCATCCGCCGCAGTTTTGCTACTACCACTTCAGATTCGGGGCAACCGCGAAAAAATGTGCCAAAGATTGTCAGTGGCCAAAAAACGTGTAAGTAGGCCATCGCTTGTGGCGGTGGCCTCCCATGTTTCTAATCTTTTCTTTTTACAGGATGCAGGAACGGGCGTGCGATTTTTGGTAGACACGGGTGCTTGTCGTTCTCTTTTGCCAAGGAAACTCTTCAAGGCACAACGTAGTCTGTCTACATCTGCCGACGTCCGCTTGGTAGCTGCCAACGGATCTGCGATACCCACCTACGGTTACGAGAGCCTCACATTATCGTTCGGAAACGGTAAATTCAATTGGAAGTTTCTCGTTGCTGATGTCACAATGCCAATCCTCGGTGCGGATTTCCTCTCTCATTTCCACCTTCTGGTCGATGTCGCCCACCGACGATTGGTCAACGCAGACTCGTACTTGTCGACACCTCTTCAACCCGCCCCCTCTAACCTCGCTCTCCACATCAGCGCACCCACGGATGCCTACGCCCACCTCCTCACGTCGTACCCGGAAGTTTTTCGTCCAGAACTTCGCCAAACGCCCACGGTTCCTGCCAAGCACGGTATTTATCACCATATCAAGACGACGGGACCCCCAGTCTTCGCAAAATTCAGACGTCTGGCACCGGAACGATTGGCAGCCGCCAAACAGACGTTCGCCGAAATGGAGAAAATGGGCCTTTGCCAAAAGGCCTCCAGCCCATGGTCGTCACCCTTACACATCGTTCTGAAGAAAGACGGCTCCCTCCGTCCGTGCGGGGATTACAGGCGCCTGAACATGCAAACAGAACCGGATCACTACCCCCTCCCAAACATTGCCGATGTAACCTCCTACCTGCACAAAGCAAAGGTTTTCTCTATGCTCGACCTTCTGAAGGGGTATTATCAGGTGCCTATGAACCCAGAAGACATCCCCAAGACCGCCATCACCACTCCGTTTGGCACATACACCTTCAATTACTCCTGTTTTGGCCTTCGTAGGTAGTAGGTTGGCCAGGGCACCAGCCACCCGTTGAGATACTACCGCTAGAGAGTTATGGGGTCTTTTGACTGGCCAGACAGTACTACATTGGATCCTCCTCTCTGGTTACGGTTCATTTTCCCTTTGCCTACATACACACTGAATAGTCTGGCATATTCTTTACATATTCTCCTCTATCCTCATACACCTGACAACACAGATTACCAAATAATTCTTCATCACCCAAGGGGTTACTGCACTGTACTTGTTCAGTGCCACTTTCCTCTTGGTAAGGGTAGAAGAGACTCTTGAGCTATGGTAAGCAGCTCTTCTAGGAGAAGGACACTCCAAAATCAAACCACTGTTCTCTAGTCTTGGGTAGTGCCATAGCCTCTGTACCATGGCCTTTCACTGTCTTGGGTTAGAGTTCTCTTGCTTGAGGGTACACTCGAGCACACTCTCCTATCTTATTTCTCTTCCTCTTGTTTTGTTAAAGTTTTTATAGTTTATATAGGAGATATTTATTGTTGTTACTCTTCTTAGAATATTTTATTTTTCCTTTTTTCCTTTCCGCACTGAGCTATTTTCCCTGTTGGAGCCCCTGGGCTTATAGCATACTGCTTTTCCAACTAGGGTTGTAGCTTAGTAAGTAATAATAATAATAATAATAATGGGGCAACGTTTCAACGTCTCATGGATGGCCTCTTAGGGGACCTCCCTTTCTGTGTATGTTATGTGGACGACATACTTGTGTTCTCCTCCTCGAAAGAGGAACACCTCCGTCACCTGCGCATCGTGCTCGACCGCCTGCAACAAAACAGCCTTGTAGTCCGGTACGACAAGTGTACCTTTGGCGCCAACGAAGTGTCGTTCTTAGGGCACCGTATCACTCCTGAAGGAGTCCATCCCCTCCCTCAGAAGGTAGCAGCCGTTCAGAATTTCCCAACGCCCTCGACCGTCAAAGCTCTGCAGGAATTCTTGGGCATGATCAACTATTATCACCGTTTTCTGCCAGCCATTGCCGCCACTCTTGCTCCCCTCTACGCCTCCCTCAAGGGCAAGCCAAAGGACCTGAAGTGGGGTCCCCTTCAAGAAGCAGCCTTCTGCAATGCAAAGAAGGCCCTATCAACTGCTGCGGCTCTCACTATTCCTATCCCACACGCCCCTCTCCTTCTCTCCACTGATGCCAGCGACGTCGCTATTGGTGCAGTACTCGAGCAGGTGGTCAAAGGCTCGCCCCGCCCATTGGCCTTCTTCAGCAGAAAACTGTCCAAGGCAGAATCGGGTTATTCTACCTTCGATCGAGAATTGCTGGCGGTGCACTTGGCTGTCCGTCACTTTCGCCATTTCTTAGAAGGTACGCCCTTCATCATTCGCACAGACCACATGCCTCTGGTGCACGCCTTCACTCGACAGTCTGACGCCTGGTCCGCCCGTCAACGCCGACATCTCTCCGCCGTGGCTGAATACAATTGCACCCTCCAATACGTCCCTGGGAAAATGAATCCCGTTGCCGATGCCCTGTCAAGAAACACGTTGGCTGCCGTTCAACTGGGATTGGATTACAACGCCCTGGCTGAAGCCCAACGACAGGATCCAGAGTATCAAGCTTGTAGGACATCCTGCATGTCCCTCCGTTGGGAGGATTTTCCCCTCGAAAAGTCAAACACCACCCTCCTCTGTGATGTCAGTACTGGTAGACCGCGACCTTGGATTCCTGCTCCCATGCGCCGACAGGTGTTTGATTTCATCCACGGCCTTTCACATCCCTCGTGCCGTTCTACTGCACAGCTGCTGAAGGCAAAGTTCATTTGGCACGGCATTTCTAAGGATGCTAAGGATTGGGTCCGTGCCTGTACTTCTTGCCAAACTTCCAAAGTACATCGACACATGGATTCAGGAGTGGGCACCTTTCCTCAACCTCAGCGTCGTTTCGCACACATTCACGTCGACGTTGTAGGCCCCCTACCCACATCACAAGGACATCGTTACCTGTTTACCGTCATCGACCGCTCCACTCGTTGGCCTGAAGCCATTCCCATGGAAACTGCAACGTCCGCCTCATGTACATCTGCCTTACTCTCTGGATGGATTTCAAGATTCGGTATCCCTGAGCATATTACTTCTGACAGGGGAACCACTTTCACCTCTCAATTATGGACGTCATTAGCGAATCTCCTGGGCATCACCCTACATCAGACAACGGCCTACAACCCCGCTGCCAATGGAATGGTTGAACGTTTTCATCGCACCCTCAAAGCAGCTTTGATGTCCCGCTGCAAGGATTGTAACTGGTTTACTCAGCTTCCCTGGGTCCTCCTTGGACTAAGGACCACTCCTAAAGATGCGCTCGACGTCTCGGCAGGCGAAATGGTGTATGGCGACCCGTTGGTCGTCCCTGCTGAGTTTTTTCCTTCTACAACCTCCTCCGACGATCTCCAGCGCATACGTCACGTCGTGGGAAAATTTACTCCGTGCCGCCAGACTTACAAGCCCCCAGCGAAGCATCACATACCAACGGACTTGCACTCTGCAACGCACGTCTTCCTGCGCAACGACACCAGCAAGCCACCGTTAACGCCCCCTTACACAGGACCTTTCTATGTGATCCGACGCAGTCCGAAAGCATTCCTCCTAAACATTCGGGGCAAAGAAGACTGGGACTCCATTGATCGTCTAAAACCTGCTTATCTTCTGCCAGATGACCCGCCTACAGTTCGCCTCTCTAGATCAGGGCGCCCTATTTAACATGTACAGTATGTCATTTTTAGGGTGGGGGAGCCATGTACCAACCGTGTGTCACACAATTGTACATAATTCCTATTGTATATATTATGCTTGTATCTGCGCTCTTCCCTCGCACTAAAAAGAACCTGAATGATCATGTCTCCGGTTTTCCTCTGAACTTTGTCTGTCTCTCGAACATGCCATGTCCTGTTGCCTTGCCGTTTTGTATATAAAGGAGAGTGTTCTATAATAATATAGCTCAGTCGTTTCCAATCTGCCTTTGATTTCACAACTCCTCTCTCGGCCCATCACATGTCTAACACCTCTTTTCATCATTAGAACAGGTATTCCATCTCCATTCTCACTTTTGGGAAACGAAATTCGCAGCCTTTGCCATTTATGAGCACAAAAGAGAGCAAAACTTCCAAATGACTATCATATTTTTAGCAACGCAGAGCCACTTGAAATGAAACCTTTGATGACACGCATCCCCTTAACACCATAATGCAATTACTGTACGTCCAATAACCTTCCCAAACCAAAAGCAAACAAGGCAATTTCCTGCAATACATGTAGGGTAAACCTCGAGGCCAAAGCGTTTTGAAATGGAAACAATTTGCTTATTTATTCAGCCTCTTTTCATGGCGTGAAGTGCAAGCGTCAGTTATTAGCAGTCGAGTGGAGGCTTGAAATCGTTTAACTAAATGGCGGTGCCTGTGCAGATATTTCATAGGAACCAAATATTAATTTTTACCTTTTTTATATATATATATATATATATATATATATATATGTATATATATATATATATATATATATATATATATTATTTCCTCACCTGTGCAAATTAAATAATTGCTCTCAAACTCTGTAACCCAATACTTATGTGCACCATCACGTAAAATAATACTTTCAGGTATTTTGACGAACATTTTTATGCCCACTAATTATCCGGAGGTCCGTAACTTGACATTTCATTGGTTGTGGTGGCCGATGTGTTAACGTCCCTGACTGGTGAACGCCAGACTGGGTTTCGAGTCCCTCTCAAACTCGTTAGTTTCTTTGGTCGTTGCTACCTCACCATCCTTGTGAGCTAAGGGTGGGGGAACCTATAGGTCTATCTGCTGAGTCATCAGCAGCCATTGCCTGGCCCTCCTTGGTCCTAGCTTGGGTAGAGCGGAGGCGTGGGCGCTGATCTTATGTATATATGGTTAGTTTCTAGGGAATTGTCCTGCTTGAGTGGCCTTTAAACATTCAAATAAGCAACGTTGAAGTGCAACATTGACAAAATCATTTATTAGGTTACACAATTGGAATCTTTCTGATCTTCGAATAAATTTACCACTTTCGTAATGTGGACACGGGCTTTTTTGTTTAACATAAAAGCAAGAGAATGATAACTTTTTACATTTTTTTACTTATTTTTTCAGATTATAAATACATGTGTTGTTATACGTGAGCAAAAGAAAATAACAATAACATAAATGTATGCAAGGTAAAAAAAAAATACTGCATATCGTAGAGTGGCTCCGAATTAACTGAAAATACTAAATAAATTCCTTGGCCTATAAGAAAACAAATTTGTAATTTAAATCTATGGGTAAAATTGGCTCTTAATTACCTACCCTAATTATCAATAAAAAAAATTCAATATTACTAAATATTAAATGAATTTAATTCACAATTAATTAGCCTTAATCTGTTCCAAAATTGTGCAGTTGTCCTTCTAAACCAGATAATTACGGTTATTATTATCATCGACATCATTAAAATTTTGTGTATTACTAATTGTATAAAAGTATATTCACTTTGTTTAAACATTATTCTTGCTAATGTCTGAAATATTGCTCGATATTATATTTCAGAGAAAATATGGTGATTTTGATGTGCTACATGTTTTTAAGAATAGAACTTCCCGAAAACTTAATGTCGATTGTTTTTTTAACAGAGAGAGAGAGAGAGAGAGAGAGAGAGAGAGAGAGAGAGAGAGAGAGAGAGAGAGAGAGAGAGAGAGAGTTTAATTACAGATAGTAAGATTAGGACAGCCTTTTTGTCAATAAATATTTCCTAGAATCCATTCTTATGTGCGCTAGAAAGACTAATATCTCCAGAGTTCTATACTATATCAGTGAGGACTTCACCTCATTGTTTCAAAATTAATTGTAAGAGTTAGGAACGGAGAGATATGAGATATGCAAAAAAAAAAAAAAAAAAATATTCACACGCACCCTTTACAATATTTCTCTTGAAGGTGTTACAATTATTTATTCTTAATTATTATTACCAGTTTCATATATACTTGAATATTTGTTTTGCTGAATCATGGCAGCTCTTAACTTTGAAGGATTACTATAGAATATGACTAATATAAATGTCTTAATACCATCATGCAGCGTAAACATTATAATACAATATAATTAGATTTTTTCAGAACGCACATTAATCTATTTTCATGAATCGTTAGGTGTCACGTCTCCCCAACTGCAAGATTTAGTGCAGATATTTGTCATTAGTATAAATGATATTCGATAATGATCAGAGAGAGAGAGAGAGAGAGAGAGAGAGAGAGAGAGAGAGAGAGAGAGAGAGAGAGAGAGAGTTTTAAGGGTAGACTTCATTCTAATCTATCGTGTATGTCGGACAAAGACTGTTTAAGTACAACAGAAGGAATTAGTGTTTCTATTTTGTTTGTACATTTGAGTTCAGACTTTGCGGGAATATACATTGTAATATTTGATTTGTTTTGCTTTGCCTTATCGACACCATTGTATTGGCCATTAAATAATCCTTTGTAAGTAATTAGCTGCCATGATTTCATAATGCAATCTTAATTATATATCATATGAAGCAGATAATTTATAAAAGTTAAGGAAATTAGGTATATGAAGCACCTTACAGAGTCAAAATGCAATGTTTGAAACATGGGACAAAGATTCTTTATTTTTAGTTTTATTTGAGCGTTTTTTAAAGGTTGTAACAAGAATCGTGTAATAAGAGTCGTATCTATAGAAAATAAAAAAAAGGATGAAAAACTATTAATATGAAAATACCCAAGAATAATAAAAAGCGATGCAAAATATACGAACGTTTCCAGAAAAATTCTGGAACAATGGTGTAGTAATTGCACAGAGTTGATCCTTCACAATACAACCAATTTCTTGAGATCCAGACAACGTCTCTGGGGATTTCTTCCAAATCAAAAGAAACTATTCATAGGTTTTTATCCTGGAAACATAAGTGATTTGCTTTACAATAATTATTTTAATCTACATTTTCTGATATCTTTAGTTATTAAAAAAAATAAATTGAATTTATGAAATGTTTTTTTCGAATACTTTGACTTTACCGAGTCTACATAAGTTATTTATTAGTATGATAAGTGTATGAATTTGCCATTTTTCCGTATAGAAGGCCTTGGGCTTATAGTATTCTGCTTTTCCAATTAGCATTGTAGCTTAGCTAGCAATGATAATCTATATGGTAAGGAAATATACTTTAGAAATGTTAATTGTAACTAATAAATAAAGGCATGAAGGTTAAAGGAGACGAAGCCGCTTGTATTAATCTCATTACTTGTTGTCTTATATACATATGTATTCTACATAGATAGCAACATTTCCTTTCCTGTGAATAACAAGTTTTGACGAATAATCCGAAGCAAAAGAACACAAGTGCTTATATTTTGCAAATTAGGTTATAATGTATCTTAGCTCTAGTCATACAAACTTAATACTTTGGTGACACTGAATTGTAAAGTCAGTCCCTGATTGCACAATTATGCCATTTATTTTTTAAATTGTCCAGCAAGGCATACTGTATTTATTTTGCTTGTTACTCAACAGGGAATATTAGAACCGTTGAATATTATTATTTCCACCTTCTATTATGCTGTAACCGTAATCAAGTATGATTAATAAAAGACACATCGCAGCGGTTTATACATAAACATATTCACTGTGTTTGATCAAAATTGATTCATTCGTTTCTATATATTATGAACGTAAATTCATATGCACGGACAATATGGTTTGAGCATTACCTCATACAGATTATGTGTTATGAGGTGATAATACCAATAACAAATAAATCAATGATGATTGCATTTGAATATGAGTTTTAGCAACACATTTGGAACATGCTAGCAAGTTGAATTTTAGCAACACATTTGGAACATGCTAGTAAGTTGAATTTTAGCAACACATTTGGAACATGCTGGAAAGTTGAATTTTAGCAACATATTTCGGACATGTTGGAAAGTTGAATTTTAGCAACATATTTCGAACATGTTGGAAAGCTGAATTTCAGCAACACATTTGGAACATGTTAGAAAGTGGAATTTTAGCAACACATTTGGAACATGTTGGAAAGTGGAATTTCAGCAACACATTTGGAATATGTTGGAAAGTGGAACTTCATCAACACATTTGGAATATGTTGGAAATTTTAATTTTAGCAACACATTTGGAACATGTTAGAAAGTTGAATTTCAACAACACATTTGGAACATGTTGGAAAGTTGAATTTTAGCAACACATTTGGAACATGTTGGAAAGTTGAATTTTAGCAACACATTTGGAACATTTTGGAAAGTTGAATTTTAGCAACACATTTGGAACATGTTGGAAAGTGGAATTTCAGCAACACATTTGGAATATGTTGGAAAGTGGAACTTCAGCAACACATTTGGATTATGTTGGAAATTTTAATTTTAGCAACACATTTGGAAAATGTTAGAAAGTTGAATTTCAACAACACATTTGGAACATGTTGGAAAGTTGAATTTTAGCAACACATTTGGAACATGTTGGAAAGTTGAATTTTAGCAACACATTTGGAACATTTTGGAAAGTGCCTATGTATGATAGATTACATGAAAACTAGTTGCATTATATCTATCAATTTTGATTTTCATAAATAGGCATGTTTTAATTTGGCATAATAAGGATGTGAATCTTTTATCAAAATATTACTGTATTTTGTGATAATATTTTATTTCATAGTTTTGAATTAGAACGTTATTGCAGACTTATTTTATGGTTACATATTTTTGCGAATCGTTCTTGAAAATATTTCGTGTTACTATTACCAGAATCTATTTTATACAACGTGCGTGCTTTTCATTGTGTTGATCATTACGTAGGAGTTTGAGTTTTTAAGTATTTCATGCAAAAAGTTGCAATTCCTTTGAGAGATTAGCGTCGCAAAATTACTTTTAGACAAGAAAAATTAATTCTTTTGTGCCCAGATCAGGAATGGGAAAGAAAACATTAAAAAGTCCAGCTGAGAGACACGGCATTAAATAAATAATTTCCCAAAGAGAGAAAGGAATGAATGCAGATAATTTAATACCTCATTTTTGCTGCAGAAAATTAGCAACACCATAAGTTGAGAGGCTCTCTTTTTTCCCCGAGGATCATTTAAAATCACAGATTTCGGGACGAGCAGACTAAGAAACGAAAACTGGAAATGAAATGTGCATGAAAAAGAATCCAAAAGCTGGAAATGGTGGGTGAGGAAGAAAATTGGAATTCTTTGTTGTAATATAGACTATTGAAAAACTCTCGGAGTGAACACATGGCATTAAATCAGGATTTTTTTTTTCATGTTTTTGCTGTTTTTTCACAGGGTTGAGTATGAGATAGTATTCCTATGTGGAATATAGCTTTTCATCAGACGATATTATATTTCAATTTTAACGGTAGGATATTGAAGTATTGAAGATTGTAAATTTTTCATGATGAAGATCAGTTTGAAATGCAAAACAGCTATGTACTGGCTATTGTTTTTCCCTGTAATTAGTATACAATTAAAATTATAAAAACTAGATGGAAATGCATCACTATATATTTTAATCAATGACAAACAACTATTATATAAATACCTAAAAATTTGAATCACTAATAAACCATTACCATGTAAATAGATAAAGAGGGAGAAACAGAGCGGAAGGTACAATTTTTTCTTATTTTGGAAAGGGAAAGCATAATGCAGATCGTCCGAGAGCATATGAAGAAAGACTTACTGCAATAGCCTGCCGAACTACATGTAACCATTACGCAGTTGGTAATGCAAGGCTGAAAGGACAATTTTAGTTTTATCAGTTGTTTTATTAATAATTTTTTTAGTCGAATAACACTAGGAAATAATTTTCTTTTTCTTGAAACTGCATGATCCAGTTTATAGCAATGGCAATAATTTATGAAAATGATTTATCCATAATACCGAATGAGAAAACAAAGAGACTGGTTTAATCTATTTCGTCGTTATCATTTTTCTACTGGAAACTATTTTCTAAAAGCAGACAAATGCTTACTAAAGATCTGAATCTTTTGATAAGTTGCAGTAAAAAAATAGATATATTTTTTATGAATACATAAATGGAATCTTATCAAGATTTACTGCAAAGGTTTTAATGTATGCCTTGAAAGGATTAAAATGACGACAACGGAAGAAACGGAAAAAGAATTTAGTAAGAATTTAATGTTAGTCTCAAGTTTCTTTATATCTACTATCGTATGCGTGCACGTTCGGTGGGACTATATTTCTTCAATTATCGTTTATTTTCAATCGCCAGCGCACGCGACATTTTCGATATATATATATATATATATATATATATATATATATATATATATATATATTTTTTTTTTTTTTTTTTTTTTTTTGAGTAAATAGAGTTGGGTGAGGAGAACTCCATCTCCGCTATTACGCGGGATGCAATCCATTCCTGTCACCCTTCAGAGGGCAACTGAAACTGTCAAATGAAATGAAGAGTAAATTCTTGGTTGTTATATTAATCCGCTTTTGGTACAGCTTTGACGTCGAGTCAAGCACTCAAACGCTTTACCTTGGACACAAGATATCTGCTATGTAAGCAGTCATAAGTCATTTACATCACAGGGTTTATGTGACTGCACGTGCAATTATGAGTAAAACAACTTTTGCTCACAGAGAATAACTGATGCAAAATATACATAATTAATGTTTGTATACATGTATATATGAATATGTATAATTCTATGTACTTTGCCCTTCTGTGCGAAACTAGAGTCAAATGTCTATCACCAAAAATATATAAATTCTTATATATGTAGGTTATATGTATATATATATATATATATATATATATATATATATATATATATGTGTGTGTGTGTGTATATATATATATATATATATATATATATATATATATATATATATACGTATGCGCAAATTGATGGATACATATACATATACACTGTATATACATTCAAATTTTCATACACATACTTATATTGACATATAATATAAATTTATATGCTTTGAATCTATACATAATATAGAGTATATTATTATTATTATTAGCTAATGTACAACCCTAGTTGGAAAAGCAGGATGCTATGATGTAAATAGCTGGTCAATGTTTTGTATCCTATGGGTCATGAAATGGCATTGCAACACTGTAAAGAGATGATAAAAATTACATCATAATATTCCCGCTGCTTTAAACAGTATATGACTGTGTGAGTAGCTCAGGTTTTGAACATGTGACTCTGCTCCATCTACAATTCTTGCGCAGTTTATAGCTATTGATATCATATTGCAAAATTACTGAGACATTAAGATCAGAATTTTTTTTGATATTGCAGAGAATCCATCCATATACCAAAGGCACTTCCCCCAATTTTGGGGGGTAGCCGACATCAACAAGAACAAAACAAAAAAGGGGACCTCTACTCTCTATGTTCCTCCAGCCTAACCAGGGACTCAGCCG
This sequence comes from Palaemon carinicauda, assembly GCF_036898095.1. Taxonomy (NCBI): domain Eukaryota; kingdom Metazoa; phylum Arthropoda; class Malacostraca; order Decapoda; family Palaemonidae; genus Palaemon; species Palaemon carinicauda. The sequence continues at coordinate 28,157,372 of NC_090764.1, forward strand.
AGTTCAGCTGGTACTGCTAGGGTGCCACAGCTCAACCTCCCACATTTCCACCACAGATGAAGCTTCATACTGCTGAGTCCCCTACTGCTGCTACCTCCGCGGTCATCTAAGGCACCGGAGGAAGCAGCAGGGCCTACCGGAACTGCGTCACAATCGCTCGCCATTCATTCCTATTTCTAGCACGCTCTCTTGCCTCTCTCACATCTATCCTCCTATCACCCAGAGCGCTCTTCACACCATCCATCCACCCAAACCTTGGCCTTCCTCTTGTACTTCTCCCATCAACTCTTGCATTCATCACCTTCTTTAGCAGACAGCCATTCTCCATTCTCTCAACATGGCCAAACCACCTCAACACATTCATATCCACTCTAGCCGCTAACTCATTTCTTACACCCGTTCTCACCCTCACCACCTCGTTCCTGACCCTATCTACTCGAGATACACCAGCCATACTCCTCAGACACTTCATCTCAAACACATTCAATTTCTGTCTCTCCTGTGTGTTTTGTGTTGTCAATGGTACCAGTAGATTGGGTCTGTGCATGTATTGTACCACTATATAAGGGTAAGGGAGATGTGCATGAGTGTTGTAATTCAAGAGGTATTAGTTTGTTGAGTGTAGTTGGAAAAGTGTATGGTAGAGTACTGATTAATAGGATTAAGGATAAAACAGAGAATGCAATCTGGGAAGTACAGGGTGGTTTTAGAAGAGGTAGGGGTTGTATGAATCAGATTTTTACAGTTAGGCAGATATGCGAGAAATATTTAGCAAAAGGTAAGGAGGTGTATGTTGCGTTTATGGATCTGGAGAAAGCATATGATAGAGTTGATAGGGAAGCAATATGGAATGTGATGAGGTTATATGGAGTTGGTGGAAGGTTGTTGCAAGCAGTGAAAAGTTTCTACAAAGGTAGTAAAGCATGTGTTAGAATAGGAAATGAAGTGAGCGATTGGTTTCCGGTGAGAGTGGGGCTGAGACAGGGATGTGTGATGTCGCCGTGGTTGTTTAACTTGTATGTTGATGGAGTGGTGAGAGAGGTGAATGCTCGAGTGCTTGGACGAGGATTAAAACTGGTAGACGAGAATGATCATGAATGGGAGGTAAATCAGTTGTTGTTTGCGGATGATACTGTACTGGTAGCAGACACAGAAGAGAAGCTTGACCGACTAGTGACAGAATTTGGAAGGGTGTGTGAGAGAAGGAAGTTGAGAGTTAATGTGGGTAAGAGTAAGGTTATGAGATGTACGAGAAGGGAAGGTGGTGCAAGGTTGAATGCCATGTTGAATGGAGAGTTACTTGAGGAGGTGGATCAGTTTAAGTACTTGGGGTCTGTTGTTGCAGCAAATGGTGGAGTGGAAGCAGATGTACGTCAGAGAGTGAATGAAGGTTGCAAAGTGTTGGGGGCAGTTAAGGGAGTAGTAAAAAATAGAGGGTTGGGCATGAATGTAAAGAGAGTTCTATATGAGAAAGTGATTGTACCAACTGTGATGTATGGATCGGAGTTGTGGGGATTGAAAGTGATTGCAGAGAATGCATAATAAAAAAAATTATGTTACGAGCATGAGAAAAGGAAGTGTTTATACCCGTATGTGTATTTGCATGAAAAGATGAATGTATAGCATCTTACCATACGCAGAAATAAATAATATATACACTGACGGAATAATGTATTTCTTGTTCGCCAGTGCTCAAAAAAGGACAGGCTTACTATATAAACATCCGTTTCAAGGATATTATAAGACCCATTAGACTAAATAAACTTAAATGTATGTAGCTATATTTTACATATTCTTTAGAAGTGGCATAAATGTGACTCGGGAATTTAATTGATTTTTTGCAGTTACAGTCAAATGATTCATTTCACTGAAAGAACGCATGAACAGAATATTTCTGTATTCAACGACGTAAAAGGGTAATTTACATACATACATACTTCATTCCTTTTTACGACTCTTTTCCGGTTTATAGTTTTCTTCCATCGATATAATAAACATTTTGATGTTGAATTCGATGTTAAAGCACACAGTAATAGAAACAGAAAAATTAAGAAAATTATGATATCAGACATGGCCATCGAAATTTGACGCAACAATTTGCAAAAAGCTAAATTTGGTTTGTTTTAGTCATCAAAATCAGATATTTTTTTTTTTAGGTCGATCTAATAAATGGCTGCACCTTTGAAAGGACATCTCAAAAGTGTCTCATGTGCTGGAGTAAAAAAAAAAATCTACGAAGAATTCTCAAGCAGTTTCTGCCTTCCTCCGAAAACCATTTATTCTCCCTAGGTCACTCCTAAGACCCGGACCTAAATCCAGCTCTCTCGTTCCTCTGGCCGTTTTACGATCTTTAAACGCTGGTAGGAGCGTTCTCCTGATCCCTGTCGTATTTATGTGCGAGGGATCGAAGCCCCTAGAGGTTTCTATCCTCTTAGAAATTCTTTACATAGATCGGCATGTTCCAGTAATACTATCTACGCTAATAAGAAACCACGTCTACTCTAAATAATAAAGAGCAAGTGTATAACGGTGTGTGTGTGTATATATATATATATATATATATATATATATATATATATATAATATATATATATATATATATATATATATATATATATATATTTATACATATATATATATGTATATATATATATATATATATATATATATATATATATATATCGGTATGTTCCAGCAATCATATCTACGCTAATAAGAAACCACGTCTCCTCTAAATGATAAAGAACAATTGTCTGGGTATATATATATATATACATATAGTATAATATATATGAATATATAATATATATAAATATATATTCCCTAATATAATATGATATATAGATAATATTTCTTTCCGTACACGCACAGCTCTCCCCGTCCCTCGGGTATTGTGGAGGGGGCGTTGTCATACTCAGATGAGAGGCAAGTGCAAATGCGTGTGTGTATATTTATCTAAATATTTGACCGTCATTTTGACTTGTCCTGTATAGAAGTACATTACTGTTCCATTGATACACAAATGTTATCGTGGTAATTAGAATAATTGCTCGTACCAAGTGAAATTTGTTTTTCTTATTTAGAAATCATTGAAATCGACAAAAAGGGAGACATCTTGAAGCAGGGACCATGTTTCGTCAAAATCACCCTGTCAGTTTTAAATACATTTTGTTGAAATACTGACTAAAACAGCGATACACTGTGTATATATATTAACCATTTCGAGGCTCCCTCAGGTTAGTAATCACATTAGTATTATATAAAATTAATATTAAGGAAGAGAAAATGTTTAATATCTTCCTTTGAAGAAGTAATGAATTCCGTCAAATTGCTTTACTTTTGGGAGATTTTCCTTTGGGATAAATGGCCGAGCGTGCATCAAGATAAATGAAATTGTGACTATCTGAAAAGGGTCTCAGGATGAATGTATTATTCATTGTGTTTTATCAAAATCTTTTCATTTCATCGGTTTTCATTTTGTGTTATGATGACACGCACAGACAAGCAACGTTGAAACATTGCTCCAAGGTGATTACTCATCGTAGATAATAATATTTATAACAAATGACTTGATAATAATTGTATTTTTGAGATCGTTCCTCTCTGATTTTCAATTTTATTAACACACTAGGAATACTAAGGAGTTTTTTAAATGTACCTGTTGGCAAAATTACATGCAAATTAATTGCGTTGTATCGATTTATTTTGTTGTTCATTAATAATTGTTTTATTCTGCATAATAACGATGTAATTATATTGCAAGAATATAATTTGTGATACTCGATAATACAATTTACATCAGTTTATCAATATTTGTTGACCTATTTTGTTACCTTGGAAATCAAAAAAAATTTTATATCACAATCATTAGCGTCTCTTATACAACGTCCGCGCATTGTCTTGTGTAGGCGTTTTAGTTAAGTATGTCATATGAAATGTTGCCAACTCCTTTAAGAGATAATATTCCCAGAATTACCTCTGAAGATAAACGAAATCTTGTGAACCATGATCACTGTTGCTAAAGTAAGCATAGGATAACTCCAGCTGAAAGAGACTGCATTTAACAATTGATTTCCCGAAGAGAGAAAGAAACGCATGCAGATAATTTATTACCTGATTTCTGCTGCACATAATATATAACAACACCATCAATGGATGAAGAAGCGTTTTTTTTATCAGAGTCATTTAAAATGACACCATTCTGGACGAGAAGAGTAAGAAACGAAAACTGAAAATTGTGCACGAAAAAGATTCCAGAGGTTGGAAATGGTTCATGAGGAATAAAACTGGAACTCTGTTATTTTATATGACTTTTCTGAGAAACTGTTGAAGGAAACACTCGATATTGAAACAAAAGCTATATTTTTTTTTGCTATTATTTCACAAGATTGCCTATAAGAAAAAAAAAACTGTTCTTATCAGGAATTTAGTTTTAGCTATATATTAGTATATGCAGAAATATACAGTATGCGTAATTTTAATCGGAATTTCTCCCTGAAAATATACGGTTCTCAGCCATATTTCAGTAAAATACAAGCGACCGTAATTTTACCGTAGGCTATTTTGTTATTATCTTTTTCGGGTTGGTGACCTTGATAGTACTACTTTACGTCAATATATCCGTTTTAAAAACAGAAAATGTAAGTGTATTAAAACATTACTCAGATTTCCCCAACATTTGAGGTTGGCGTTCAGGTTAAACTGTAAACTAGCGAAGCAAAGACTATGATTCTTATATAAAAGTTATATAAACAACAGTACAAGAATAGAAAACTTGAGTTAGAAATTCACCAGTTATCTAAATATTGAAATTAGAGGTAAACGATTAATATATAAAAGTATACACCTAATGGAGCGGAGGCTGGCCGAATCATTTAAGAAATTAGAGATACTTTACAAAGGGGAAACATAATTAAGAGTATCCGAGACCTTGTGCAAAACACTGAATTCAGGCATCACAAGTTTTGCTGCATATTGTACATTAAATCAAAGACAGAAGTGTCTGCAGTGGAAGAAGCCCTTCTTCACCCAAGGGGTTACTGTATTGTAATTGTTCAGTAGCCACTTTCCTCTTGGTAAGGGTAGAAGAGACTCTTTAGGTATGGTAGCCAGCTCTTCTATGAGAAGGACACTCCGTAATCAAACCATTGTTCTCTAGTCTTGGGTAGTGTCATAGCCTCTGTACCATGGTCTTCCACTGCCTTGAGTTAGAGTTCTCTTACTTGAGGGTACACTCGGGCACACTATTCTATCTTATTTCTCTTCCTCTTGTTTTGGTAAAGTTTTTTATAGTTTATATAGGAAACATTTATTTTGATATTGTTAGTTCTTGAAATATTTTGTTTCCTTATTTCCTTTCCTCACTGGGCTATTTTCCATATTGGAGCTCTTCTGCTTTTCCAATGAGGGTTGTTGCCTAGCAAGTCATAATAAAAATAATAATAATAATGATAATAATAATGATAATTATAATATATGTCCGTAACAAAATAAGACAAAAATCTGCATATAGAAGTTTTTTTTTTTTTTCAGTTCAACCTTAAATATTGCACACAAACTTATTTTAGTGTTTTTAGAGTTAAATGGATTTTTTTTTTCAAAACTAGACTGTCATGAGGAACTAGTGTAGAGTGAAGAAACCCCCATTGCCGGTATAACGCCAGAAAGCAATCCATTCCTGTCGCCCTTCAGAGAGCAACTGAAACTCGGTCAAATGAAATGAAGAGTAAATTCTCGGTGGGTGCATTAATTCGCTTCCGGTACAGCTTTGAGGTTGAGGCAAGTACTCAAAGGTTGAGGCAAGTACTCAACCCCTTTACCTCGGCCACAAGACATTTGCTGTTGACTTAATCACAGTCATAAAAGCAATACACATCAAAGGGTTTACGTCCCTGCCTTTGCAGCTTTAAGAAAAACCAAGCTATGTTCTAGGTGATTAACTAATACAGAATATTTATATGTAAATGTATATACGTTGTTTTTACTTTTTTTATGAAATTCAGGGGAAATGACAAGCCTCTGGTAATAGAAAATATTACACTCTAATGAGAAGAGCCATAGACATGTATATATATATATATATATATATATATATATATATATATATATATATACATATACATTTATGTACGTGCATTCGTGTTAGTTTACGCGCGCATAACAGCAACATAATGAAGGGCATTAGAATTTAAGAAATATTATCTTTGCCCCCTAAATCATGGCGTCAAACTGGATATGGATCAGTAATTATTCCTTTTCGAATAGTTTTCAGATATCTATTTACATCAGAAACAGAAAATTTCAGGGACAAATTAAATCGAGGTGAAAGGCTAAATCTATAAAGGAACTGATGAAAATAGCAATGGAGTGAGGAAATAACACACACAAAACGAGCATTCCTGGTGGAAAAGGAAAGCTCCTCTCATTGCTTAGGACGAACCAAATCCAGAGTATTAATATAAAGCAAAAAGGTAAATATAAGTATATAGATAAGTTCCAGAAAAGGAATAATCATGGTTACAAGTCCCTCGAAGGCTGGTAATAGAATCACCTCCTGGTAATCCACAAGGCATGATGTTGGCACAAAAAACCGACAAGAAAGAGCTATTTGGTCTGCCCCAATCTTTTCACATCCCACTGTACTTCATTTCAACACTTTTCTCTTCAAATCCTTCCCAAATCCTAATTCCCTCCTGCCCTCCCCCACCTATCCTATCCCCCTATACTGTAGCTGTAGCAATCGAATAACCCTAAAGAATAATCTGCCATCTTTCGTATTGCAGGAGCCAAAGCATGTGCTTGCAAAGAAATATTCTATTAAAAGAAACTATGTTTGTGAGAAAATGCAGAGCAAAAAGATTATAGCGAGAGCCTTTGAAGACTTCAAAACTTCCTCTAATACCAAAGGACTCTCCTCCTTTCTCCTTAAAAGTTATCTTCTTTTTGCCTTTTGTAATGGATTTAATCACGCGTTGCTAGTTCCGAGGTTTACTATTCGCAAAATCCTTCGTAAAATTCCTTTCAACTCTGAGAAGCCTTGCTAACCAACAAACTAAATAAATAGAAATAAAAGAACTCCCATATGCGTAGGAAATAAATTACTTAGTATAACTAACAAAAAATAAATATTTGAACGAATGATAATATGCATGTTGTGATATGAGTCTGAATAAGAAACAAACAAAAAATATTGGAATGAATAATTATGTATTGAAAAGATATTGCAATTTCAACATAGCATTATGGGTTTCGTTTTACTTACCGATATAATTTTCTATAGAAACTGCCAGGGAAACTGCTGTAAGGTTTTTCTATGAGAAATGGAAATCCTATATTTTCTGCAAATGGGATTTTACTCTAATGTAAAAAGAATGGGAAATTATAACGTCCTGTAAGACTACTCGTGATGCAACAAATGAAATCTCTATTGAAAGATGGTTTATGAAAGGTAGCAATACGAAGGTCTGAGTCATTGTTACCATCACAGACAGCATAACGCTATTCCAGAGATATCACAAAAGATCCGGGGCGTGTAGCGGTAATAAAATACTATTGGCTCCGCAGATGCAGAAAGCCTTATAAACAATACGTACCTTTCTGGGAGCGTTGGATATATATATTTTCGTTTTTATTTCGTGCTTTGAACGAGAGAAATAGAGTTAAAACTGACTTCAAATATTGTTGAGTATCCGACGCATTCATTTATATGACTGCATATCAGCTGATGTCTATATAGTGGGACCTTGTTACCAGGTGAACTAGAATAAAGTATTGGTTTTGCACAGTATTTAGCCTTGTATCTTTCTTACTGCACCTGGGACCAATTTGAACAATAGTGGAGAATAAATAGATGAATCAATACTTACCCCTATCATCATTTATATACTGTTGTATTTTCATAACAAATAGCCGTCAACCTCGAAGTTTTATTTTAATAATGTAGTTTTTATGTTCCCTTTATTATTGACATTTCAAACGAACCATGATTTTTTATGATTATTTTGGCGTTACTCAAAAAAATACTCACTACGAAAGCAATAAATTAATGATACCGTCATTAACCTTTAATTTTACTAACAGCTGCAAGGCTTTCTTCTTCCAGTCCATAAAATTCAATTTGCTTCATCAATGAAATAAAAGGATCTTGACAAGCTTCAAACATTAAATGTCACGGAAAAGTATCTGAGATCAATAGAAGATGGTTTAATTACATGAGGAAAGAAGGAAAAGGAATCCCTTCTCTCTTTTCAGTAGACTTTTCACCTATGAAAAATTTAACTATTACGATTTTGCTATTATATTGTTTTAATCGTAAATTGTGATGATATTCGGCTTATTGCAATACATTTGGAAATTTTCTGTGCGAGAGAGAGAGAGAGAGAGAGAGAGAGAGAGAGAGAGAGAGAGAGAGAGAGAGAGAGAGAGAGAGAGAGGTGGGAAATTAAGCTTACTCTAAGAACAAATTAACATATGAGTAAGAAAAGATAATTTGTTAAAGAAAAAAAATCATAAAGTTGAAGGTACAGCTTAGGTACTCACTACTTGATTCTTTTCTTTCAAAATATTCTTTAACTTTGAGCAAAGCAGATACAAGTAATATTTTTTTAGAAAATCAAGTGTTTACAGTCAGCAAGTTTATATGTATTAATACCTTCATTTAGAATATCCTATTTTACACATAAGTACATACGAGTTTAAGGACTGATATGAAGTATTTCTTATTTCTTCGGTGTTTAGAAACAAAATGTGCAAACCAGATTCATATCATAAAAACAATTATATCATGTAAAGGTACTGTACATGTTTCTAGCATGATCTTATATAATATTGAAAAAGGACAAGAGAGGAGCTCAGGATTTTTGGATCAAGTAAAGATAAGCACCCCTGCATGGCCCAGGGAGTGCTTATCTTTACTTGCTCAAATATGGGAGTGCTTTCCTTTACTTGCACAATTTCGGGAGTGCTTTTCTTTACTTGCTCAAAATTATTTAATTTGTTCTGACAGGTTGTTTTCTCTTTTGAATAGTTCAAATAGTTGCGTTAACGAGTTGTTTTCTCTTCTTATTTGAGGATATAATTTTGGCTGTTCTGATAGATTATTTATGTTCTGACAGGTTGTTTTCTCCTCTGAATAGTTTAAATAGTTACATTAACGAGTTGTTTTCTCTTCTTATTTGAGTATATAATTTTTGCTGTTCGGATAGATTTTACTTTTTAGCATGATATACCTCAGAAAGTCGTATAAAGTCTTGAGAGAAACCCTTAACATGGACCGTTCTCTGTATGAAGAAATTCTTAAGCCACTGTTGGTTGAGGACCCGACTCCTGCAATTAACTGGATGAAGCAGCAGAAACTTTTGAGAGCTGAACTAAAATGCCCTCATTGTAGCATTTTAATGAAGTGGACAAAACGTTCTTCAATACAAGACAAATATGTCTGGAAGTGCCAAGTTAAGGAATGCAGTAAATATAAGCACTACGAATCAATTCGCAAAGATTCGTTTTTTTATCGCTCAAAGCTTTCTTTACAAAAGTGGATTGAAGGAATCTTCTACTGGTGTCAGGAACTGAGTGTTTTGCAGACCGTACAGTTATTGAATGTTTCAAAAGTGACAGTTATTGACATGTTCAGCTTTTTTCGTGAAATTTGCTTGAAACATTTTGAAAGGAACCCTATCAAGCTTGGTGGACCAGGCACAACGGTACAAATTGATGAATCTTGTTTTAGCCATAAACCAAAGCACCATAGAGGACGTTCTCCCCAGAATCCACTATGGGTATTTGGAATAGTAGATCCTACTTCATCACCATCCCTGGGTTATATGGAGATTGTTGATTCGCGCAATGCCGAAACACTGTTGCCGATAATTAGGAAAGTAGTTATGCCTGGAACAATTATTCACAGTGATCAATGGAAAGCATACAGGAACATTGAAAGGGACCTTGGATATACGCATCATACAGTTAACCACTCCGTGAATTTTGTTGACAGGACTACAGGCGTTCATACACAAGCAGTAGAGAGCTACTGGAACAAACACAAAATAAGAATAAAACGGATGATAGGATGTAAACGAGAATTTTTGAACTCTTATTTGCATGAATTCATGTGGAGCGAACGTAACAAGAACGACAAGTTTCATAGATTTTGTGAAACTATAGCAAGACAGTATTATTTTAATTAAATTTTTACAAGTATTTTTGATTTCTGGACTCATCTTATTTCAGTGTTGTATATTTCATTTTATATTTCATATATCAATAAAATTTCAAAATAATTTATTGTGTTTAAAGTTTAAACCATAATTATAATAATGTGCTTATCTTTACATGCTCAAATATGGGAGTGCTTATCTTTACTTGCTTTTATTCAAGACCAGGGAGTGCTTATCTTTACTTGCTCAAATATGGGAGTGCTATTCTTTACTTGCACAAATTCGGGGGTGCTTTTCTATACTAGTCAGTTATGGGGGTGCTTATCTTTACTTGATCCGGATTTTTAATTACCGTCAAAAGATTCTTTTAACTTTCGGAAAAAGTGATTGATGATTTCGGGTGAAGGGGTAAGAGGATCATTTTTGCACAACAATACCTTCTATTTAAAATTGCTATTAAGGGTTGTGGGGGCCAATGTCGTAACGTCCCTGACTGGGGAACACCATACTGAGGTTCAAATCCCGCTCAAACTCGTTAGTTTCCATGTTCGCTGCAACCTCGCCATTCTTGTGAGCTAAGGATGGGTGTGTGTTTGGGGAAGCCTATAGGTCTATCTGCTGATTTATCAGCAGCCATTGCCTGGCCCTCCTTGGTCCTAGTTTTGGTGGAGAAGGGCTTGAGCGCTGATCATATGTATATATAGTCAGTCTCTAGAGCATTGTCCTGCTAGATAGGGCAATGTCACTGTTCCATGCATCAGTCATTCATGAGCGGCCTTTAAATCTTTAAATCCATGTTATATGCATCGATGTCATAAAATAATGTACGAAGTGTTTCATTTTGAATTTGGGAACCAAATTCAAATTGCTAGAGATAAATAGAAACCATAGAAATAGAGAGAGAAAATGAAGGTAATTTAATAGTTATAGAGCAGTTTTTTATTTGACTTATAATTTTGACAATTTGAAAAGTTATGTTTCGATGTTATCAATGATTTTTCCTTTGAAAGGAGAACATCTCGAAAGTATTTCAAGCGTTACAGTAAAAAAAGATTATCTCCTATGAAATATTCTCGAGCAGTTTCTATCTTCCTGCGAAAACCATTCTTTCTCTCGAGGTCACTCCTAAGACCCGGGCCTAAATCCAGTTCTCTCCTTCCACTGGTCGTTTTACGATCTTTAAACGCTGGTAGGAACGATCTCCTGATCCCTGTTGTATTTATGCACGAAGGATCGAAGCTCCCGAAAGGTCTACATCCCCTTAGAGATTCGTCACATAGATATCTTTTCATCACATTCATGTTAGTAAGAAGCTGCAATTACAAATATACGTACATTTATTTTATATATATATATATATATATATATATATATTATATATATATATATATATATATGTATATATATATATATATATATATATATATATATATATATATATATATATATATATATATATATATATATGTATATATATATATTCAAAGAAGCCATATATTTTAATACAATAATATCTAGATTTTCATACCGACCTCGGAATTAGAGTCCCAAGGCAAAATCACTCGAACCCTAGTCCAGGATATTTGTATGACAGTGACCGTCACTGTCATACAAGTATCCTGTCAGATGCTGTTGTCCTTGGGTGATTTCGCCATGGGACTCTGATCCCGACGTCGGTAAGAGAATCCAGACATTAATGTATTAAAATATATGGCTTATTTGAATATGAAAAAATACATCTAAACGTGCAAAATTTATCACACACACGCACACACACACACACAAACACACACATATATATATATATATATATATATATATATATATATATATATATATATATGGATATAGATCGATAAATAGATGTAGCATTAAGGAAATTTTCTGATTAAGGGTGTCCTATTCAAGATGGCTACGGCATTGAAACATCAAGTATTTTATACAACCTGACAAAATATCATTTCATACACTCACTCACACACTGTACATATGCAGTCTCTCTCTCTCTCTCTCTCTCTCTCTCTCTCTCTCTCTCTCTCTCTCTCTCTCTCTCTCTCTCTCTCTCTCTATATATATATATATATATATATATATATATATATATATATATATATATATATTTATATATATATATATATATATATATATATATCTATATCTATATATATATGTATATATATATATTATTATTATTATTATTATTATTGCTTACTAAGCTACAACCCTTGTTGGAAAAGCAGTATGCTATAAGCCCAGGGGCTCCAACAGGGAAAATAGCTCAGTGCGGAAAGGAAAAAAAGGAAAATAAAATATTCTAAGAAGAGTAACAACAATAAATATCTCCTATATAAACTATAAAAACTTTAACAAAACAAGAGGAAGAGAAATAAGATAGGAGAATGTGCTCGAGTGTACCCTCAAGCAAGAGAACTCTAACCCAAGACAGTGAAAGGCCATGGTACAGAGGCTATGGCACTACCCAAGACTAGAGAACAGTGGTTTGATTTTGGAGTGTCCTTCTCCTAGAAGAGCTGCTTACCATAGCTAAAGAGTCTCTTCTACCCTTACCAAGAGGAAAGTGGCACTGAACAATTACAGTGCAGTAACCCCTTGGGTGATGAAGAATTGTTTGGTAATCTGTGTTGTCAGGTGTATGAGGATAGAGGAGAATATGTAAAGAATATGCCAGACTATTCAGTGTGTATGAAGGCAAAGGGAAAATGAACCGTAACCAGAGAGGAGGATCCAATGTAGTACTGTCTGGCCAGTCAAAAGACCCCATAACTCTCTAGCGGTAGTATCTCAACGGGTGGCTGGTGCCCTGGCCAACCTACTACCTATATAATATCAACAATATATGGAGCCATTTCTAGTCTACTACAGAATAAAAGACTCAGGCATGTTCTTATTCATGTCTAGGGTTTGGCCAGTTTCAGCAGCACGTAGCTGGCCACTGCGGATTGGGATAGTGGTAGTTATTTGTCTAATCGCTTAGAGCAAACCAACCTAGTAGGCTTGTCCCTGATTAGTATAGCTTTGCTGATCATGGCAATACTCAAACTCCTTCACCCCGTTAAGTTAATCTCACTCAGAAAGGGATATATATATATATATATATATATATATATATATATATATATATATACGTTTACATATATATCAGTGCATTTTCATATAATTTACAATTAGATTCTGCTATTTTCATTTCCATATATAAATGTAATCCATTGCCATTTATTGGGCAAACGTACCTATAAATGCTTCCCTGAAGCATTTCTCTGAAATCTGTGTATCCTGCACACAAGTCCTTCCACGTAGAAACCTATTAAATTGGAGTGGTGCATGGGATATCTCTCCTATAATTATATGCTCGTTTATTTCTGAACTGAGTCTGTCAAAGGATACACAAAGTAACAAAACAAACAGACTAATTCCTAAAAATAGAGGGTCAATTTCATTCATGGACACACTGATGCAGAGTAAACCTAACGTAATCCATTTCAATTAAAACTTTTTTAGGAAGAAGAAGAAGAAGAGAGAGAGAGAGAGAGAGAGAGAGAGAGAGAGAGAGAGAGAGAGAGAGAGAGAGAGAGAGAGAGAGAGAGAGATTTTTTATTATTATTATTTCTGTCTAAATCTTTTCTCTTCTCTAACATATTTTTCCCTTTTCTTTTAAACTCCTCTTTATTTTGTCCTTCTCACAAATATTCATATTCTCTTTATATCTTTAAACATTCCTCTGCTCTCTACCTCATTTTCATCTCATTCACCTATTCTTAATCTTTTATCTCCTACTCCTCTTTTTACTCCCGACATTCTTTCCAACTAATTTTCCATCCCGACACTTGCGTGGCTCCCTTCCAACCCCTTTCCCCCTTCCTGCTTCATGACCACATCCAGACGTATTTAAGTTGTGTGGTGACAATGGCTGGGGTCATGGACGCAGCAGCTTTGAACTTTGTGCATTATGATTTTCTTTCGGAATTTAAAAGACCATAAAAGATCTCAAGCTGAAGCCGTCTTTGGACTCTGTCGCCTTATTCAATGGCCTTGGCTGAGATCATCAGGGAATTTTCCCTGCATCTTAAAAGTCTATTCCAGCCAGTTGTTTTTCGCTTGCATTCTTTCATGTGGTAGCTGCGTCTCTCTCTCTCTCTCCCTCCCTCTCTCTCTCTCTCTCTCTCTCTCTCTCTCTCTCTCTCTCTCTCTCTCTCTCTCTCTCTCTCTCTCTCTCTCATTTACATGAATTTATCATGAGTAGTTGCTTGCATGCTTTCATATGGCTGCGTTCCTTGTTCTTATCTCTCTCTCTCTCTCTCTCTCTCTCTCTCTCTCTCTCTCTCTCTCTCTCTCTCTCTCTCTCTCTCTCTCTCTCTCTTGAAAGGAGTAAAGGGTTGCAAATCAGAAGTCAAAACTGGGTTAGTGGAAGCTGAAATTGTGATCCACTGTACGTATTCATTTATTCTAACGTACCCTATATAGTGTACACACACACACACACACACACATATATATATATATATATGTATATATATATATGTATATATATATGCATATATATATGTATATATACAGAGAGAGAGATTCATGCATATATATATATGTGTGTATATATATATATGTATATATATATATATATATATATATATATATATATATATATATATATATGTATATACATATATATTTCTATATGTATATGTATGCATATATATATATATATATATTATATATACATAGAGAGAGATTCATGCATATATATATATATATATATATATATATATATATATATATATACATATATATATAGAGAGAGAGAGAGAGAGAGAGAGAGAGAGAGAGAGAGAGAGAGAGGAGAGAGAGAGAGAGAGAGCTCCGTATGTTCGGTTATTCTTTTTCTTTAATACTATAATGATAAAAATAATAGCGATGATAAGCTGAACCCCTTATATCCATATTTGAGATTTTCATCCTACTCTTGTTATCTTCGTTTCAATAATTGAATATTTTTCTTTCTCCATTTTATACATGTCTCTACCTCTTCCTTTGTTATTTACTATCATCCTCACACTTCTTCTACTCTCCTGACTTCCTCAGTTTACCTTTCGGTTTTATCTTTCATTTATTGTAATTTTCATTTGTATCTCATTTTCATGCTTAAATAACCTTCTCTTTTCTTTATATTTCTCTTCCCGTTTCTTCATTCCCCCCTCTTTCTTTTTCTTGTCTCTCCCCACATGAAAAGAAGAAGGGAATGGAAAGCATCAGTTGGCAATGGTTTCCAAGTTCTCTCTTGATCCTTCTCTTGGGAAAATTAAAAGATACTCAAAGGTCTCCGACAGACTCATCCCAATGTATTGCCCCATCTACTGACTTGGAGCAAGATGTTGAAATTTACTCTTTTTCCCGAGGACCTTTAACTAATACCACATAAGTGAGTGTTATTTTAGTTGGGGATTTTTAGATTATTTTTTAGTTCAATATCAGTAAGTGGTCCTTCAATTTTAGCAATTTTCATTACAGATCCATTCATTTTTCCTTCAATTTCAGCAAGTATTATTAAAGTATTTCCGTATAAAATGTTATTTTCATCAATACTGTTATCGAAGTAATGATGATTTCGGTACAAACTCCCAATAAGATATTATTGATCTGCCCATTTTATTTTTTCAAATATTTACACGCAATTCTTTTCACACTCTTGTGGAAATGTAATGCCTATGCAAATACAGGAGGCAAGGAGAAAGCACACACATGTAGCTGATGGCAATTCCTGTTCCTTATGCAATGCAATGAAGCTTCTTAAATATTGTAAGCCAGTGCGCCCTCCCGTGCATCTTCAATAGTTTTTGCATAAATTACTTGATTCCGATAACAGAAGAAGTTTCTTTTAAAGCTGTCGGAAATAGAAGACGATGGAATAATACTAAAATGAGAATTTAGAGTTGCCAGAAATCTTTAGTGTAATTTTTTGCGCTTGTTTAGTCTCGTTTGATTTTATTTCTGCTCTTTGTTACTGAAAGAAATTAAGTTTATTTTTGGTTCGTGCTGAATAAAACGTGCTGTACTTTTTAGGAAAAAAATGATTATACGATACACTTTGTAACTGGGAGAAATTAAGAGTATATTTGGCTCGTGCCAAATAGAAAGTGTCTAACTTTAGGGGAAAAAATTTTTTATGCTATAACAACGTGGATTCGAGTGAACTCATAATGATGATGCTATATTGTTAGCGGCGTTCTATCTGGGTCATAGACCTTATATTTTATGAAGTGGTACCTAGGTTCATTATCACTCCAAATCTTTATTCTTTTTTAATTTGAAGAGTCAAATACTTAAACAAGTGTTTCTGTGACCAAAAGAATGTCAGTAATGACTGGATCGTAAATGTTTGTATAGATATGCATTGCGTAGTGTCAAGCCAACTTGATTTTCGATGAGAACTGAATGTGAAATTCGTCGATTTACAACATGACCTTCATAATCTCTCTCTCTCTCTCTCTCTCTCTCTCTCTCTCTCTCTCTCTCTCTCTCTCTCTCTCTCTCTTAATTTGAACTTTAAAATCTGAAATTTCACTCGCAATAAAAGACTATTTTGTAAAAGGCACATCTAAAGAAGTTTCTCATGATAGACTTTTTTTTCTTGGTATAATCGTCAGAGATAAAATTATTTGGACATCGTGGTTGTATGTTACAGCAGTTTTGCTAACAGTTTTATTTACTTTGATAAGTTTATACCTCGACCACAAGTACAAGTAGAATGTCCGTCTCGTGTCGTTTACTATTAGAATGTGATCCTGGTCATTGGTAATATTATTTGCAGAGGAATTATGATGCTATTAGGAGTACCTGATTTACGTCATGGTATTTTTAGTGATGTAAATCGACGCAATGTCTTCTGATGAGAGAGAGAGAGAGAGAGAGAGAGAGAGAGAGAGAGAGAGAGAGAGAGAGAGAGAGAGAGAGAGAGAGAGAGAAAATCCTTTGATTTTTTAAAAGTAATTCAAAATAACGTAAGGATTAATCCAGATTTGCTTGTTTTAACTGAGCATTTGAATACTTTAATATTATGTCATGTACGTTACAGTATTTAATTTACACAATTCACTTATATCTATATCTTATTATAAAAATATCTTAAGAGTATGTTTTGGGTAAATTCAAATATTTGAGCGATAATAGTAATTTCATACTGATGTTAATGAGTTCTCAAAGTGATATCATGGAAATGGTGACATACATTTGATTCCAAGATGCCACTATGTCCGTTTTTGAGACAGCGCCGATCTATATTATTTTGCAGAGTTAATTTTAGTCAAGTGTTGATGGACGTAGTTCTAGTTCTACTTCGAACATCCTGATGTACTTTCTTGCAAGTTCCAGAAACCATTAAAGTGTGACGAATATTCCTTTATTATTATTATTATTATTATTATTATTATTATTATTATTATTATTATTATTATCATTATTATTATTATTATTATTATTATTATTATTATTAGCTAAGGTACATTCTTAGCTAGAAAAGCAGGATGCTATAAGCCCAAGGCAAAAACAGCCTAGCGAGGAAACGAAAAAAGAAATAAATAAATGAACAATTAACATAAAAAATATTTCAAGAGCACCACGATTAAGATAGATCTTATGTCATCTTATTCAACATAAAAAAAAACATTCGCTGCAAGTTTAAACTTTTGAAGTTCCACCGATTCAACTGCCTAATTAGGAATATCATTCCACAATTTAGTTATAAGTGGAGTACGCTCTTCTAGAATACGGTGTAGTATTGAGCCTCATGATGGAGAAGGCCCGACTATTAGAATTAACTGCTTGCCTAGTATTACGAACAGTATGGTACTGTCCGGGAAGATCTGAAGGCAAAGGATTGTCAGAATTATGAAAAATCTTATGCAACATGCATAGTGAACTGCTTAAACGACGGTGCCAATGATTAAAAGATCAAGAATAAGAAATTTGATAGACTGTAAGTTCTTGTTCAACAATTGAATAAGATTCAGTAGCTGAAAAACAGATAGGAGAACAATACTCGAAACAAGGTAGAATAAAAGAATTAAAACTCCAGAATAGACTCGTCACCGAAAGTATTACAAGTTTCTCAATAAGCCCTTTTTGTACAATTCAAGAAGAAAAAGATCGAATGTTTTCTCAGAAGAAAATTTACCATAAGAATCAAACCCAAAATTTTAGGAGTCATGTAGTTAAAAAACATTATCAGTGCTGAGATCGGGGTGTTGAGGAGCTACTGTCCTCGACCTACTTACAATCAACACTTTTACTTTTGCTAAGATTCAACTTCATGCCTCATAATTTGCACCATTTACTAATTTTATCTAGATCTCGAGATTGAGTAACCCCAGATCTACATTCAGGAGACGGAATTGAAGCAAAGAACGTAGCATCATCTTAATATGCAACGAGCTTGTTTTTTTAACCCAAACCACATATGTATATACTGTATCGTATATCACATATTCACTATGGTGCCCATCAATAACCATTATTTGCAATATTTAATGAAAAAATTCAATTTTTATGTTAAGAAAACACCCGCGTACTCCCAACTGTTTGAGTTTGAAAACAAAGACCTCATGATTAACACCGTCAATGGCAACACTAAAATCAAGGCTAATCACACGAACTTCCTGTCATAATTTTTAGCCTACCTTATGTTTCTCGAGATTTCTAGATAATATTTCTTACATGCATGGTTACTTTTACATACGAGGATCCGATAATTTCTTCACTTATCTTTTTATCAATCAAAATAAGAATACATGGAAGGTGGCCTCTGCATAATATTAACAAAAAGAAAAACTAGAAGCAGTGATATACTAGACTGCGGACAAAACTTAATAATGTCATTTGATTATAACCTAAAAAATCACATTCGAGTTCTTTGCGAAGAGGAATTTAATCCATTAAGTTGAATGTGCGCTGTTGCAACATTTCATGGCTCTGCATGTACATAATGACACCTCTCTCCCTCTCTCTCAAGCAGCTAAGTGCCTCTAATTGGCACGCAAATGTTCTGTATAATTCCAGTTATAATACATATTCCGTTAGATATAAAATGTAACATGTAATGAGAGAGAGAGAGAGAGAGAGAGAGAGAGAGAGAGAGAGAGAGAGAGAGAGAGAGAGAGAGAGAGAGAGAGAGAGAGAGTTGCAAATGACATAAACAAATGGAAATCTATTGATTAATTGTGAGTGTATTAGTAAAGTGAATATATATTGAAAGGTTCCGAACTACTGTCAGGAAACTTCAAGTAGAAAGATGATTCATTAAAAATGGTTAACAGTCTTCATCCTTGTCTATCTCTCATTATATCGAATGGTTCTTCCTCATTTGTACGTAAGTTTATTGTACGAACATAGTAAGTGTACCTTTTAAGATAAAAAATAATCACCCTTTTCAGACCTTTCGAAAACGAATTTATCCAGGATTTGTTACGTCTTGACATATTATCCATAACCAAATATATCAGTTATTTATTGCAAATGCCATAGAAAGCTTCCGTTATTCTTCCTCACTTTGTGTAAAGTCAAAATGTTCTGTTAAAAAAAATCATTTCTAATTCAATGTTCATATTTTAAATCCCGTCTCTTGAAAAAAAAAAAATATCATAATGGTTTTCTTGGTTTTTAACTTTTTATTAAGGAATTCTATTGTAAGCAGTAAAGAATCTGAAACAGGTTCAATAAAACATGATACAGTTATTTTAAATCTTACAGATTACCATATTGCAACAATAATTGTTAATAACGTTCATTTAGGACTTCCCTCTTGAAGTATAGTCTACCCAGATTTTGGTCTTTTCAAATATAAATTAACAATAAATGTAACGTATTTCTTACACTCTCGCGTCGAACAATTAATAGCTTTCTGTGGACCAGGCAATTAGCCCTAATTGGCATGCAACAGGCTGTATAATGCATACCCTTATAGATATTTTATTGTACAGCAAACATGACAAGTATTGTATGAAAAGTTGGGATATTAGAGGAAGAATTATTTTGAACTGTTTATTAGATATTATGATACGTGTGCCAAAGTATTTGTGTAACATTTGGATATATATTAAACTTGACCGGGAGAGATAGTCAATTTCATATGTATAAACACGAATG
>NC_090764.1:28185177-28195177 GCF_036898095.1 Palaemon carinicauda
TGAATTTTTGTTTTTTCGACTGGGTAGTAGTTCATAGAAAGTAAAAGATGTTGTAAGACATGATGCAGTTCGACCAAGAGAAAGGAAATATATCAATCAATTATTTTCTTCGTTTCCTCGTGATTCTCAATTTACAGAATGGGAATTGGAATATTATTCGATATATATAACCTTGACTTCTTTTATAATGGTTAGTTTTATTGATGTCCAATGTACTTTTAATTTTCTTATTTATGCAGAAACAACTATGGGAAGGTTCTCAAATTTATGTGAGATTATGGAAATGTTTCCTCAATATCATTCCATCAACTGAGAATAACCTATTAAAAAAGTTACCCCTCCCCTTATTGATTGCAGACCAGTTTAATTTCAGTCAGCATATTGATTTTCGTAGATATTTATTTGAATTTCAAATGGATCATTTGTGAACCAGCAATAGTTCAATGCACAAACCTTTACTGATTTAGGGCCGTTTGGCAAATTACGATAGACAAAAAGTAAATTCATTTATAGATTAAATTATGCTGGTGGTCACTCGGCATACATTGTATAATGTTTGATTACGTCCTTGTATCTGGCAAAGGGACACACCAAATAGCAACAATTAATGGAATTGATATACGTATTCATCCAATTTTATATTCAAATAGTTTATAGTACGTTTGTTGGTTTATCTTTATTCCTTCAATTTAACCCCATAGATACGTTAAGTTTTTACGATTGAAATATATATTAATCATTTTATGCTATCACAGCGTATTGTTGAACATTTTAGTCTGGTGACATACTATTTTCCTAAGTATTTTAGGCTCATACAATGTGTTACTTCAAATGTGTTTCTCGTTGTCTTCAGTTTCAGTGCTTTCTTACAGATTTCAAGTTTGTAGATCATTATTTTGTTTGTTTCTATATTAGCTTCATGGTTAGCACAGTGGTAACTTGCAGGCATTGAATTCACATGGATTGCAGATCAAGTCAGGCCTCTGTGAGTTTAAGCCGTTTACTGGGGAAGTTACTGTTCTGTTTGGGCTCCTTGGTGGTGGGTTACCCTTTCCAGGCTTACGTTCTGATGAGGCGATTTGCAGGACTTGGGTTCGAGTCCCGCTTAAGCTAGATAGTTTCTTGTAGTGTCTGCAACCTCACTATCCCTGCGAGCTAAAGGGACTGGGTTGTTCTGGGGAAGCCTACAGATCTACCTACTAAATCATCCGCAGCCATTGCCTGGCCCCTCACTGGTTCTGGTTTGGATGGAGAGTGGGCTTGGGCGCTGATCAAATGTATATGTGGTCAGTCACATTGCCACTGTCCCTTGCCTCTGCCATTCATAAGTGACCTTTAAACTGAAACCTGTCATTTAGCTCAGTGTCTTTTGCTTATTCCTTCGAGCGTTTCTGAATTGTATGCCAATTTTACAAAGCTACCATCTTCTATTTTCCCCACAAGACCAATCCTCAAAACTATATAATACAGTTTTTAACCTGCACCAGCCTTGGTTCATTTTCTGCATATTTCAAAATTTTTCTGCCTCCATGACTTTGTATGACATGTACTTTGCAAAGAGATAATTTCAACGTCGTTAACTATTTATCTTTCCTCTATATTCAGTGCTATAACTTAACTCTCTCCCCCCCAAAAAAAAGAGGGTGTGGGGTCTCGCCCCGTGATACCTCTATACTTTGGCTTTATGGTAAATTGAAGTAAATTTCTAATCTTTTAAACAAACCCAACCAGCTTCCATTCTTTGGCTAGTTTGTGACTCACCTTGTCTCTTATCCTTCCATCTACAAACATTCGCCTTTCTCTACTCTAGCATAACTCATTTTTTGTCCTTTCACTGACTTATCAAATTATTCCATTAGTAAAGGTATTAAACAACCATTCAGAAACTTAACATCCATCTCTCAGACCAACTCTTTCACAAAACCAGGTACTCACCAGTCAATATTTTAAAACACTGTTCTTTTTCATCAGAATTTGTTTTAAACTTTCATAAAAATCAATCTTCCACTATGTACATCTTGCATATATCAATTTTATTGGGATAGTTTTTTTTTTCTTTAATATGCATAAAATTATTTCATGATATACAGTACTCTGATGCACACATAACTCACTGAGGATAAAACAAAACTTTTCTTCTATTTTCTCTCACCTACAGCCATTCATTTGAAGCCTTACCTTCCATTAGAAGAGGTTTTACATACATTCATAAGTGTGACTCAGTATCGTATAATCCCATGAATTGTTTTTTTCTTCTTTAGCCTCATAATTACTCTGCTAAGTCATCAATAGTCCCTTCCATATACATGTTCAAATTTCCTTCAACTCAGTTAATGGAAGTTGTGGCTCTCATATCTCCTTTACATTCAACACATCTGACAAATACCAACTTCATAAGCTAAGAATTGCATTTACTTCAGACAATAGCCTCTCATCTATTTCCAGGTAACCACCAGAATTTTTGCCCTCGTATTTATGTGTGTATATATATATATATATATATATATATATATATATATATATATATATATATATATATACATACATATATATATATATATATATATATATATATATATATATATATATATCCGTAAAACACATTCAACCCTTATTTCCATCCTGCCATTTTTTCCTCCCTGTCTTTTTTCATTTGGGCGCATTGCAGTTACCAATAAAAGAATATCAAATAGAGCATAAAGGCAAGGGGAAAGAGATAAACTTACGACCTCTTTACAAATGGATTGGGCACTGATGCATCAATGGTCAGACCGTCTCACCCACGCTCTGACTAAGTTCCATCCAATTTACTTTAGTTGGTACGTGGACTACATAGCCCGTGTTAACTGTTAAACTTTTTAAGCATTGATCCTTGATTCCTGAACAGCAAATCTCCACGTATACGTACCGTATTGACACTCAGGCAATGTAAACAGTCATATTTAGTCATGCATATGAGATAAACATATGGCCTAGAATTACCCTGACCATTCCACCGTCTATAAGAGACCTTTTATTTATAAACACATAATAATTCAAGTAATTGATATCAAGAAAGATAAATGTAGGCCATATGATAATTACATTGCATGGTTAATAATATTTTCGTCTCCATTATTGTTATATTCTTGTTCTATTAACGTACAACGCTAATCCTTTGGATAACGATCATCTTAATCAATCACTGTCTTATTTATATACTTTCTTATATTCACTCTTGTTTAGCTTATTTTTTCGGGAAGGTATGGAAGACGTTTTCGTGTTTCCTCTTCTTTTAGAACTTGATATTTCATCCAATGAAATCGTATGATAAATATATTTATTGAGGCATTTTGCGTCAATAGTCGCAGGAGATGATGATAAGGATGATGATAGTATATATATATATATATATATATATATATATATATATATATATATATATATATATATATATATATAAAATGTATATATAGTCAATGACTTAAACACAATTTATGATTGTGGCTTTATTTTATTTATCATATATTACCGGAAAATTTTATATCATTATTATGCATATATATATATATATATATATATATATATATATATATATATATATATGTGTGTGTGTGTGTGTGTGTGTGAGTGTGTAGAAATCATGAAAGCCGACATGATTTATATATATGCTTATATGTAGGCTATATATACTGTAGATATGTATATATGCACACACACACACACACACACACATATATATATATATATATATATATATATATATATATATATATATATATATAACACACACAAACTTATTTCTCGATATTACACGGCTAGAATTAACGGAAGCCCTTGGCTTATGGTGTACTCTAGCACGTCACAGTTCTATTTGTGAGGGCTTGTAAATGGAACGAAAACTATTACAAATGCATGTTTTATTTTATTAATAGAAGTGACCGCATTATATGAAACTAGGAATTAAATTTTCGACTACTCAGTTAGTTTGTATAGAATCTTATTTAAGCGAGGCCCATTCAAACATAACAATGCTGCATCGTTTAGTGTTTTGAATATAATTTTATAAATTCTATTTTTTTTTTTCAGAGAAGACTGAGGTTTCTTTCCTCTTTCTCTTTGGTTTTCCATCTATTTTAGGATTTTGAGTTACTGTATTGAATTTGGCGGTATTAGGAAGCGTGAAGTAAAATCAATTGGAAAGTGCAATGATAATTGATCATGTTGAACATTGTGTTCGAGAGATGGTGTTGAAAATTTAATTTCACTTGTTTGTGATGTAATCTTGTGGTAGTAACTACGAAGTCCAACTTCTCTCTCTGCATTATATCTTTCCGTTATCGTTATGTGTAGAACTATTCAGCTCTATACTACCAAGTTCCCTTTTACTATTATTATTATTATTATTATTATTATTATTATTATTATTATTATTAATTGTTGAGCTGTAACCCTAGTTTGAAAAGCAGGATGCTATTATTATTATTATTATTATTATTATTATTGTTATTATTATTATTATTATTATTATTATTATTATTATTATTATTATTACTACTACTACTACTACTACTACTACTACTTGGTAAGCTACAACCCTAGTTTGAAAAGCAGGATACTATAAGCCCAAGGGCCACAACAGGGAAAATAGCCCAGTGACGAAAGCAAACAAGGAAAAATAAAATATCAATAACAGTAAAATTAAAATAAATATTTCCTATATAAACTATAAAAACCTTAACAAAACAAGAGGAAGAAAAATTAGATAGAACAGCGTGCTCGAGTATACCCTAAAGCAAGAGAATTCTAACCCACGACAGTGGAAGACCATGGTACAGAGGCTATGGCACTGCCCAAAACTAGTTACTTTAAATCATGTATCCATTGAAATTGTAATATGAATATGTGAGAAGGATTGAGCAGATACAGATAAATTTTACTTTTAGATTTTTACTTGCAGGAAACTGATACTATTCCATATATGGAGAAAAAAAGACAACGTTTTCCCACTCTTATTCCAAATAATTTATCTCTGGTTCATCATTATAATGTGATATGACGTCATGAAATGTCCTAACTCTCTGGACCTTATTCAACAAATATTTATCGCCAACAACTGGTCAAACATTCCTCTGTGACATATGATACTCTTTTATGAAATGTTGCTGAAGAGGTTATATCGGTTGCAGTGCGTTAATGATTTTAAATTTCATTGTTGTCATATCATAATGATTGAGGTTTTATATGTTTTAGTATGATAGGTTGTTCTGTATAAGCTAATTATATTATTCTTTCAGGGAAGTTATAATTAACCCTCGTTATTTTCAGATTATTAAAAATGTAAAAATTCAGCCAACTGTATCCTTTGAACTCTGACAATAGAATCATATAATTACATAAGAATTTAATAATTGAAAAAGGCTCGTATCTCCCTGTATACTGTATGGCTATTGCGAATCACAAATAAGGATATAATTTTTCTTCCATTTCTGTAATGCAGTGACTTAGTAGTCATCACATGACAGAGTACTTGTAGCATTTAATGTACGATTCAAATACATGAATCGAATTATTTTTCCATCTTGAGGCCTTATGATCTCCATATAAAAGTGCTGTTTCTAATCAATATTTAATTATTATGCAGATTTATAGAACTTGTGTGATTTTAAAGTTGAAAATGATATAGGGCTGGCAGTTACTGGCAAATAACTGTAATTTTATGATAGATTATTATAATCTATTGTATGTATAGAAATATCACCTGTACATTTACATAGTGTTGTATTAACAAATTCGAATAGCTATTTCTTGAAGGTATAGTATTGGAATTGGGAAATGCATATTAAAATCAAAATACGTGTCAAAAATAGACAAAATTCCAAAACATAGATATAAGTACATATGTTAGACTACTCGTATCGTACTGAATCATACGTGCATACCTATAAATATACATTTTTAAGGGGGTGTTAATTGGATTTCGGTTATTTTTCGGTTCTATTAATATTAGTTTACGGTTCTGGAATCCATGTTATATTGATTTAAAAAATATATTTGCTAATATGATCAAACATTTGTTATTTTTTTTAATAGAAACAACAAACAATAATAAAAACATTTGCTAAATCCTTTATAATAGAAACTACAATAATAATGAAAGCATTTGATACATCCTTTTATAATAGAGACAAAAACAACAAAAATAATAATAAAAAAAAAAATTTATAAATCCTTTTATAATAAAAGCAACAACATCAATATAAAAGGAGTCTAAAAATTTGCTAAATCCTTTTATAATAGAAACAGCAACAATAATAAAAACATTTGCTAAATTCTTTTATTATAAAGGCAACCACATCAATAATAAAAGGAGCCTAAGAATTTGCTCAATCCTTTTATTATAGAAGCAACAATAATAAAAAAACCTTTGCTCAATCTTTTTTATAATAACAACAACATCAATAATAAACACATTTTCTAAATCATTTTATTATAAGGGCAACCACATCAATACTAAAAGGAGCCTAAAAATTTGCTAGATTCTTTTATAATAGAAACAACAACAATAATAAAAAAAACTTTTGCTAAATCGTTTTATAATGAAAACAACAACAATAATAATAAAGACATTTTCTAAATCCTTTTATAATAAAGGCAACCACATCAATAATACAAGGAGCCTAAATATTTGCTTAATACTTTTATAATAGAAACAAAAACAATAATAAAGAAATGGTAAATCTTTTTGTAATAAAAACAACATCAGTAATAAAAAGTCTAAACAAATTTTCAAATCCTTTAATAGAAACAACAACAAAATAAAAACTTATGCTAAATCGTTTTATAATAAGAATAATAATAACAACAACAATAATAAAAGGAACCTAAAAAACTGCTAAATCCTTTTATAATAGAAACAACAACAATAATGAAAAAAACATTTGCTAAATCATTTTATAATAAAAACAACAACAGTAATAAAAAACGTTTGCTCAATCTTTTTATAATAAAAACAACAACAGTAAAAGGGGCCTGAAAATCTTAAAGCAGTAGCTCTAGTCATAATTTCCCCGGCTTCCAGACCCAACCAATGGGCGACGCTTTTTATCTCTTCGATCATCTCCCATTAGGGAATCTGAGTGACGCAATCCTCGTGGAAGTGCCTTCGGTTACATTCATCGTCACCCGACTAGAAATATTGAGCTGAAAGGACGTTCCGAACCAAAGCTGGCATTATGGCGTCTTAGAAGGACATTTAAGGGAAGGGAAAATAAGGAGAGAAAGGAAGTAAGGGTGCCAGAGTGGTAACTCAAAAGACAGATATGTAAAGAGGGTTAGACTGAATTTTTTTTTTTCAATTGATAACAATTACCAGTTTTACATTAATTCTTGAAATAAAGAAAGATGTAAAGAGGGTTAACTTGTAATTTTGTTTTTTGATTGGTAATTATTACCAATTCCATATTAATTCTTGAACTAAAGAAATATGTAAAGAGGGTTAACTTGTAATAGTTTTTCCATTGGTAACAATTACCTGTTCTACATTAATTCTTGAAGTAAAGAAATATATAAAGAATGTTAAATTGTAATTTTTATACACTATATCTTGACATAATTAAATACTTGCTTTATTTATTATTATTATTATTATTATTATTATTATTAGTAGTAGTAGTAGTAGTAGTAGTAGTAGTAGTAGTACCTGCTAAGCTACAACCCTAGTTGGTAGTAGTAGTAGTAGTAGTAGTAGTACCTGCTAAGCTACAACCCTAGTTGGAAAAGCAGGATGCTATAAGCCCAGGGGCTCCAACAGGGAAAATAGGCTTTCAATAGATGTACATAATATAGCATATGCTAAATTTTCGTCTCAACTAATTTCTGCAGAATTAGGTAACCGAATGAAATAAAAGGAATTGTTTTTCATGCTTCTCAAGGATTTGGATGTAAGAAACCAGTTACATCGCCAAATAAAAGAGATTGTTCTAATGCGAAACTACGAAGTCTTTACGACTGATGTGGAACTATCCAGCATATTCATCCTCCTGCGATTGCATATATATATATATATATATATATATATATATATATATACACATACGCAACACACACACATGCGCACACACACACACACACACACATATATATATATATATATATATATATGTGTGTGTGTGTGTGTGTGTGTTCGTATGTGTGTGGGTGTGTGTTTATGTAGGAGAGAGAGAGAGAGAGAGAGAGAGAGAGAGAGAGAGAGAGAGAGAGAGAGAGAGAGTACTTGTGTGTGTTTGTGCACGCATTTACATGTGTTGTTGATATATTTTTAATTTATCATTTAGTATTCAGGTGTTAATTAATCCAAGATTTTAGTGATAGTTTTTTTTTCCATCCAGTGGTATTACGTTGTTGAATTTATAGTATATTTTAAAGAAATACGTTCAGACATGTGTAAAAGACTAGTTACTAACAAAGTGACGAAAGAAAATCCAAAAAAAAAAGCTAAATCTTATGTTAAACATAACCGAGTTTAGACTTGATTGCCTAAGTTAAAGAATGAAAGAGAGCAATGTTTGTACGAAGGCCATCGCAACGTGAATTAATGGTGAGGCTGTAAACGGATATTAAAATCATAAAAGAGAAATTCCATAATCATATACTGCCATATGGATCCATGATTTGTATTTCATCACTGGCAATGCCCGTCAGAACTTGTACCATACATATAGAGCAGGAGTCAGATAGAATATTAATTGCATGACTCCAATTTCTACATTCTGAAACATTTTTGTTTCGTTTAGTTATATTGACATAACAGGAATTTTTTTTTATTTCTAAATGTATAGGTTCTGCCGAGAAAGATTGCTAAATATATCAATGCAAAGACTGACTCTTAGTCTTTCAGATAACGTAATTATATACTTAGGTATACAGTAAGTGACGCTATACGACTAATTCATAAAATTTTATCGTTTTTCATCAATGGCGGATTCTCTAAATAATAGTACAGTTATAATAATGAAAAAATATTATTACTACAATAATTGAGTTTTATAGATCATTTAATTAACTTTCATGTTTTAACATAATTGTAATGTATTTATTTTTTTAATATTTCCAGCAGTAAATATGATGTTCTACATTTTTGTCACGTTTATTAAGTTAATGATGTGTAATAATCTCATCATTGGAAGCCGTAGTGTTTTTATTACCAGCATATTCATGTTAATTCCAGTCCTATTTGAGTAAAATAAGTTATAACATTCTGTTTGGAAATGCAATATGACCAGGGGAATGTCAACAATATCCCCACAAAGAATTATTATTCTTATATATATATATATATATATATATATATATATATATATATATATATATATATATATATGTATATATATAATCATCATCATCATCATCATCATCAGCCTTTACTAGTCCACTGCAGATCAAAGGCCTCATACATGGCTTTCCATTTGCGTCTGTTTTTGGTCTTTCTTTTCCTTCCACTCTTTCTTTTGTAATCTCTAGGGACCAATTCTGTTATCCTTAATGTCCATCCATTATACACAGACACACACGTGTATATATATATATATATATATATATATATATATATATATATATATATATATATATATATATATATATATACTATATATATATATATATATATATATATATATATATATACTTTATATATATATATATATATATATATATATACATATATATATATATATATATATATATATATATATATATATATATATATATATATATATATATATATATATATATATATATATATTTAGTAACCCGATATTACTGTTACAGTTAACCTCAAGAGGCAAAGACTGATTCCCCAGTAATCGATATTTCCTTATTGTATTTATGATATTATGAAGACCTTCCGAACCTCGTGAACTCTTTCTGACCAGAGAGTTCTGGAGTATCATATTCTCCCTAAAGGAAAACTAAAACTGACGTCCCATGCTATTAATCACGTTGCTTCTCAGGCCACATTGAT
>NC_090764.1:28207677-28225177 GCF_036898095.1 Palaemon carinicauda
TTATCTCATGAATAAAAAGTCAAGTCCCACACACAAGAATATATATATATATATATATATATATATATATATATGTGTGTGTGTATGTACTACATATATATATATATATATATATATATATATATATATATATATATATTTATATGTATATGTATATTATACATATATATACGTTTTATATATAAATCTATATATATATATGTATATATATATGTATACATATATATATACATATATATATATATATATATATATATATATATATATATATATAATGTGTGTATGTGTATGTGTACATGAAATAGGGTTCATGTTTAGGGCTTGTCACCAGCGATACAGGTTATCAAGAGAATCTAGATTTCGAATTCCAGAACACATAATAAAATACGAAAGTCTGTCAATGATTGACAGAGTCGAAAGCGTTTTATTGCAAGTGACTTGTGCGAGTATACACGTATTTCACAGTGTAGAAAAATAACATCGTCCATGAACTGTTTTCTGAATATTTGAAAAAGCCTAACCTACAAAAGGTAAATCTTTTTTGTCATGAAAGAAAAATTGGGAATGCCTATCACGTATTAATGATATTTCAATTTTGTTATGCATGAAATTTTTGTTAATACTTATATTACTACGGATTATGATAATTATTAATATTTACTATTTTACTTATTGTGATTTTTATTATTATAATTTTTTGCGGTTACTAGTATCTTCTGCATTTCCATTTCAATTCAGGTTATTTTACCTTCACAAGTGATATGTAATGTCTTCATGGCCATGAAAATCTAAAATATTTATCCGGATAGATGTTGTCCTTGATTATTCAGAGCAACCAAGGCATCACATGATAATTAAAAGTAAATTAAAATGCCCAAAAAGCTAATTTAGAAATGACATTCATTGCAGAGAAAATGCTGGATCAGAGAGACCACAGCTAAGCCTAAAGAACTAAGCCGTTCTAAATGGAACTGAATTCGAGATCAACGCTTACTTGAGGGTGCGAACGTCACAGCTTATAGCTTGCGTGAACAAGCGATAATGGTCCTGACAAATTGACGTCAATCCTGTCGCTGGAGTGGAACAGTTTATATATATATATATATATATATATATATATATATATTTTTTTTTTTAAATTATATATAGACCGCATATATATATATATATATATATATATAGACCGTATATATATATATATATATATATATATATATATATATATATCTATATTTATATATATGCCGTATATATGTGTATGTATATATATACATATATATAAAGTGTATGTATATGTTTATACATTTATATATATATATATATATATATATATATATATATATATATATATATATATATATAATGATCTAAGACTTACCATCTTTACAGGAAATATGAGTGATTCTTCAGCTTAATAGAACCTTTGTCTATCAGTGATCTTTAAACCAAAATTTCCGTGATAACAGGGAATGGAAAAAGTCTTTGTCAAAAGAAAATCAAAGGTAAAAAGCAAGCGAGAGAGAGAGAGAGAGAGAGAGAGAGAGAGAGAGAGAGAGAGAGAGAGAGAGAGAGAGAGAGAGAGAGAGCGTGCAGGAGTAGAACTAATCCGAAATAGCTTTTGCCAAACGAAAAAAAAAACTTTTTTTCTTTGTGATTTCACTGCTGGTAACTGGGCCGGTTGAACCCCCTTTTCCGAGTGTGTTTTTCCCTTGTCAGCATCAAGTCAGAACAAAAGACAGTTTCAGTTTTTGCACGGGGATATATGGGAAGATTTCATAAGCGTCTATATACAGTAATATTCTGGGGAGAAAACTGTTTGGCTCTTCTATATCAAACTTATATTTTTACGTAATTTTGTGGGCTAGAATATATATATATATATATATATATATATATATATATATATATATATATATATATATACATATATATATACATATATATATATATATATATATATATGTATATATATATATATATATAATGTGTGTGTGTGTGTATAAACGCATACGGTTCATATTTTCGTGGGATATCGGAAATGTTCCAGGTTTCTTCTATGCTGTTTTCAATCTATAATTTTTACTGTTTTTTCGAGTGTATACGAATGGTAGTAGGCAAGGGAGATGTTGCAGTATACTTTCTCGTGTATCTTAGAAGCAATGAGTGTGTTAATTCAGCTTATTTGCCCAACTAAGATAAAAAAAAAATGGGAAAATGTTTAGATGAATGATTCGTGATATGCATGTTGAATTTCTGCAAAATAATGCGTGAAAATCTAGAAATAACAAAAAGAAGTGGTAGAGAAGTCAATTGTGATAAGATTTAGCACTTTGTTGATGTCGTTTGATTATGTGTGGTGAATACAGTTATAGTAAATGGATTCCTGAAAAGTACATTTTGAAATATTGGTGGGAGAGAGAGAGAGAGAGAGAGAGAGAGAGAGAGAGAGAGAGAGAGAGAGAGAGAGAGAGAGAGAGAGCCCGCCGTGCTGCACAGGATATTTATCCTTTCTTTAGATGTTAAGAGAACGAATGCTGTAGTCATCTGTGTATCATACTGTGTGTTTACAATCACCTGATATACCAAAATTCATTGCACATTATCCCTTTAGTCCATCTTTCCCTCAATTTTTTTTTTTTTTTTTTTTTTTTTTTTTTTTTTTTTTTTTTTTTTTGCGAAGTGAAAAGAACGCAGTGCATTAGCTATGCCAATACTCACTTCCTAAGTCAATGATTCTAAAGCTTTATAACTATGAGTAATTAATTTACATTTATCTAACCTGACCTTATTCTTTTTTATCATTGTCTAGCTATCAAAAATAACTGACAGCTCAATAGTATTTTGCGCCGATACTGTGGTGTGGTATTGAACTCCGAACAAAAAATAAAGCGCACCAGTTGAAAGTGAACTTTTGTTTTATAATTGCTCTAGTGGAGTAACCCAACCATTGCCAGTATTTAGTTGTTCCGTGTTTTTTGTACTGTCTTTAACAAATGTTAAGGTGCAAATATAGGTTTGTGTGTGTGTGTGTGAGAGAGAGAGAGAGAGAGAGAGAGAGAGAGAGAGAGAGAGAGAGAGAGAGAGAGTTTATTTACTCCTCATTTCAGTGTTCTCCCAATTAACTTTACAGATTGATAAAATGAAATACAAATATTATAATAATGCTAATAAGAATAAAATTATTATTATTGTTGTTATTCTTAATATTATTGTTGTAGGGTATTTGGATGTTTAATTTATATATATATATATATATATATATATATATATATATGTATATATATATATATATATATATATATATATATATATATATATATATATATATATATATATTAATAAAAACTCTTTATTAAGTCATTAGTAACTGGATGTGGTGTTAAACATTTTAAGTATGTGTCTTAAATTTTTATTAATATATCACAGTGTATAATTCACCTACATTTGATTTGTAACGTCAATTTTGAACCTTTTTATGCATTAGCAAAATCTAATGTAGAAGCATCATTATTCTTAAGGAGGCTGATTAACTGAAGCTCCGTTGGAAATGGCTAGGTTCATGTATAGTCTTTTTTTATCATTACAGTTTTCATTCCCTGGAAAATAAAAAATCCTTCTTTAATATATTCTCAGTGCCTTAAGGAGATATGCCGGTAATAATTATTTCCCATATTTATTGGCATATCTTCGAAAGTATGTTGAAATCATATCGGATTTTATTTTGTTTAGGTTTACATATAGTCCATAAGAATTTCAGACTAGTTACTTTTGTTTTAACAGACTATAGAGACACTTAATTTTCTTTTGGAACTGATTCGATCACTGATGTAGGATAAACTAATTCATTGGAATTTTTGAAGGGGGTTATTGATTAAAATTATTGGTATTCAGGGTTGTTTTGTATATATAAATGGCAGAAAGGTGAAGTTGTGCTGCGTTTGCATCTATATGAGTTTTGTGTGAAAGGAAGGTCATGGAGACTTTTATTGTTTGTAATTGTTGCAGTCAGCACTTATGCAAACATTGGAATAGGTGTCGTTATAAATATAGCTTCCTATTATAATACGTTTAACAGAAATTAAAGCGATGACCTTGCAGCGGGTTAATCGCGTGAGTCCTCCTCGTACGGTGTACTCACAGTCTAGATATACCAGGTCAGCCAGACAGCGTACCGATTTTAAGCATCTTCTGCGCACCTACGTCATCTGAAGGGGGCTTAGTGTTGGCGAGACCCATTAAGAACGTAGATCTATCACACAGTCAATGTAAATAAAACAACATTTTACCTTTGGAAAATATTTTATTAAGTTACAACTTTCATTTTTTTTTCTTATGGCCTCCCTGCATGGTTGTTCTTGAGGTTTTCTATACTTTATCAAATTATTAAGATATCGCATTCGAAAATATAACGATATCTTAACAAAAAAAAAGCAATAACATCGTCATGAACTTCAATACCAGACTGTTTTAATTCTAAATAAAGCTTTTTAAAACAATTTTTTCCCTCCATGAGAGTTTCCCCGTGTACACCATTAAAAATCTCCCGCATTATTAACAAATGTGAAAAAAACTGACTAGAAGGTGCATGTAATTCCCCCCGATTAACACATGCTATACAAGTATCATTCCTTAGCACTTCTTAAGTCTTATTTCCTAACTCGGGATATTTTACACAAAATTTCTTTACGATATATCTACCAATGTATTTAAGAGCTTCTTCCTCAATTACTCCCCCAATATCTTTCTTTATTTCTTTATTTGCTCTCAAAAGGTCTTCTTCCTCGTCTAAAGCATCTTTCTCTAAATCAAAATCTAAATTTCTGAATATCTGTGTTGTTAGGCATATTTCTAACGCTAAGTCCCTTTCTTTCGTTATAGATTCATCATCTTTGGCTGATTCATGAGATTTTTCCGCAGTGGTGAAATTACACTTTTCACTTAATACTTTAATTTCCTTTCCTAGTAAAAAAAAAAATTTTAGCCAAAATTTAAAGTTCACAGCATAACGATGATCATAGTGCCCATCCATTTGCCATATACACCCAAAGAAATGTTCAAGGCAATCTTGATTTAGTCTTTGTGTGAGTAGGTAGTCAATACTATAGGAGCTTTTTAACATATCAAGCAAAGCAATGGTAGATTTACATGATAAAATTATTCCTTTCTGAAACTTGAAAAGACTTTCTGTATCAGGATTTTTAACTCCCATAGTATTCATTACCTCGATTACCTTGAGCAGTGTACCTGTTTGTTTTTCTACATCAATACCAAAAGCATTGCTTTTACCAAACTCTCCATACATGGAGGAAGAATTTATTATGTCGAACCAATCATTTATTAAAAGAATAAAATCAGATGTTTGATTCCAGTTTTGACACTCCAACAGTCCCTTTTCCCCTAAATATTTTAATGAGTTGGCACATGACCTAGACAGTAATTGAACTGCTAATTTAACGCCCTGTCTTTGTTGACCTGTTGCAGTTAAATGCATTTCATTTATCTTATATGCAAGCCCATATTCTGTTTTGGTTTTATTAAGCATTTCCCGTATGCCATCATCTAAAATACACTCTCCAGTCTTGAGGAAAAAACCAGAGTCAATAAAGCTATTTATAACTAATTTAATTAAATGTGGAACATCTGAGAAAACAAAAACTTCTCTTTCTGCCTTAGGATTTTTGAAAGATATCCTATTTTAAAGAGGGTCAATGTTAAGGTGTTTCCACATACGCAGTTACTTGGCATTATTTAGTGACGGAATGAATGAATGAATAAAATGATTATTGTTTACGTTACCTCTATAGGTAGCTAACTATGGTAACGGTCCTTTGTTTTGTTTACCCACGTGTATGAGACGGGGAAGCTTGACGTCACAGTATGGGTGATTCACAGCTTAAGCTGCGCGTTGGCTGACCTGGTATATATAGACCTTGGGTGTACTGTTAAGTGTTATTTGAAGAAGTTTGTAGCGCCCCTTCCGCCAATAGTTGCAATTACTTTAAAGTTTTCTTCTTTAACTCCATTTTAATTTCATTTCTTCCATCTTGATACTTAACGTCTCCACTTACACTTCTTGAGGCAACTGTGAGGATTTTCCCCAGTTGCACATTGGCGAAGAAATACCCTCTGGTAGGGATGGGTACTGTTAGAAATCCAGCTATACTTGTGTGTGGTCTGAATTCATTACGCGTGAGAAAACCTACACACTATATACTTGGTTGTGAAGCCTGAGCATCCAGAACTTCATCTGCTTAAATGAGGGATGTCCAAAGTAGCTAACCTTATCAATGCTGGTGCCTTGAACAGTCACTCGTCTCTACAAACTGCCGTGTAAAGATATGGATTCTGAACACACAGCTTTTATTTTTTATACGAACGCACGATGTCTATCAAAGTGAACATGCTTGGACTGTGGGGGAGTTGTTGCATTATTTCTAGATTTATCGAAGGTAGATATTATGACAAGTTCCAGTCTGAAGGCTTTCAGCTATTTCTAGCTTTTATGGTGGACATCCTATCATTGTTGGATCCTCTCATTAAATTACGTGGAAAAACATTTGAAAGTGACAAATTCAGCAGGAAAATACAGCTAGGTTTAGTAATTTACTTCTGTAACTGACTTGCAAACAGAATTCTTGAGATACTTCCCAGCTGTAGACGAGAAGCGATAAAGCTTGGACACTCACCAAGAATGTGTTT
Source organism: Palaemon carinicauda (assembly GCF_036898095.1). NCBI lineage: Eukaryota > Metazoa > Arthropoda > Malacostraca > Decapoda > Palaemonidae > Palaemon > Palaemon carinicauda. The sequence continues at coordinate 28,214,377 of NC_090764.1, forward strand.
CAATATGAAATTGTTGATATTTCAGATGAAGTGCGAGAGGAGTTTCTTGATTTGAAGTTCAAATTCCTCGGTTAATGAAAATCGAAAGAACTGGATCTAAACGCGGACTGGGTCAAGTACCTCCTTGTTTACCCCCTGATCTCATATCAGGCTCTCGATATTCCAACTATGTACAGATCTAATATTATTGTGAAGCTGCATTTTCCACTCTCGGTGATATCAAGATCAAGCATAGATGCAAGCTAAACATTGATGAGTACTTATATTGGCAATTAGTCACGCATTCATGATGAAGTCAAAGTCACTAATTGATATTTAACGAAGAGACTAAAAATACACTTTTTTTTTCTTGAAAATATATGAGGGAATCTTATTTATAGATGCTAGGGGACACTGAGGGAAGGGCCAAATCCTTGAGAAGATATGGTAGTAAAACGGGTTAAGAACATCTGATTACTATATCCTGAGGCGGAGGATTTTAACACTCCTGCATAGCTAAGGCAGAATTATTATTCGTTGCTTTCTTTTTGATGTGTTGATGTATTTTCTTTAGGTTATAAGTAATACTTGCGTTTTGAGAATGTTCAACAATATTCTAAAAGATTCATTGTGCCTTCAATATTAAGCTCAGTCTGTCTTGTAATGCACTTCCTGATCCTCTGACCCGGAGGATTCGTCGACTGAGGATAGAATTTTTCAAAGTTCGTATTAGTTAAATATTCAACATTTTATTATTTTCCGTATAAATGTAGGGTATAAGGTGCACTGTAGGCCTTAGTCAAAGGTCTTTGAAATATCTCAAACCATCCAACTTCTTTTTAACTTTTAACTTCGTATTGTAACTACAGGATTTTCCCCATTTGCACTTGAGCGCTGATTGATCTCACAGACCTCAGCTCTGAGTTATATAACCCAAATTCATAAATCCACTAAACTACATTATTTTTTTTCAATCTCTCACGAATTAAAGCCATCGGTTGTTTTCAGCCGCCATCCTGGGAATATATTGTTTAATTGAGACTTTCATTGGATTAGTACATTGGGAAGAGGTTCTTTTACATTTTAAACATCTGTTAAAACCATTCTTGAACATAGTTATAAATATGAGAATGCTCTATTATTAGCTAAACACAATAAGAAGACTTGTAAAATTCCCGAGACAAGGTATGTTTTACTGAAAAGGAAATACAGTCAAGTTGTTATTCTAAGCACATTTTTCCTTTTAAGGTAAACAGGCGCTTAGAGTCAGGCATTTCTTTAAAACAAATGGCTTACAGCATATAACTCTATCTGTTTAATATGTTTAGTCAAAAGCTTTCCATGAATTTTATGTTTGTTCTAAAAGTGTATGTTTGTTCTAAAAGTGTAATGATTTCAGCCGATTTTATTATGTACCTATGATTTGAAGACCTTGACCTGACAGGGGTTAAGATAAATGCAAATGATATTAACCTTGTTTACATAATTTGTTATGTGGCTTGAAACATGTGCTAAATCTTATTAAAATGAGTTGAATTAACAAAGAAAGGGAGATAAACAGTTCTCTTTGTTTTTACAGAAATTTTAATGAAGAAGGGAGAGTTAATTAACTTGTGTTCAAGGTTTGCTTTTGCGTCATCAAAACCAATAAGAAATTTTACAATAGGATTATACATGCCACTACTTATAATTATTAAACAAAAACCGAATAAAGTATATAATACACACAGGCTAGCAGCTAATCAAGTTCATTAAAAAAAAAAAAAAACTGCATTTTATTACTTACAAATAATGGGCTATAAATAGTTGCCCGGTCATTAAGGATTCGCTCCTTGAATAGAAGCTGGGACTAATTATAAACTAAACAAAGACAGACACCAAGCAAACAATAAAAAAATAGTGCGTGAATAGTGTGCGAAGAAAATAATGTATATTCAATTCTGAACATTGAAAACAACGGCTTTATCAAAGCGGTTAATAATTCCGTTTTTACCAGGCTAGATTTTTCATATGAAAACGTTAATTTTTTTTCGAAACAAATTTTCCGGAGTAAAATCCAATAACTTATTTTGGTTTCCATGAAATGTCTTCGTTTACTTGATATTTTAAATGCTATCATTTTTAATTTCATTGTTTCTGTCATATTTAATTCATCGAATTTGCAATGGGATTGAACATATTTTTATTATGTGGCCGTGTACCCGTACCATCAAAATACGAAAATAGTTGATTTTGTAGTTTCATCGAATTTACTAAGTATTATATAAATTAAGTTTACAAATCATCATCATCATCATCTCCTCCTACGACTATTGACACAAAGTGTTTCATTTAGATTTCACCATCTTCAGCTTTTAATTCGACACTTCTTCATTCGTCATCTTGTACTTCACACTTCACAATCCTCAGCCTGTATACATTTATTTATTTCATATTTATTGATTCCTGAATAATCATAAAAAGATAGAAACAAGATCAGGTAAAGATAAAACCAATTCTTCGTCATTAACTACATATTATTTCATAAGTAATTAGTGGCATAAGTAAAAATAATTTCAATATTTTTATGCAGTATACCCAGACTGTCCAAATAAATATAATAGTCTTTGCAGCCCAATTGTTCCATGGAAAACTGTAAATGATATATACATCATTTAAAGGGTAACTTTTCGTAGTTTTCCAGGGGCAAAAAAAAAATATTCCATATATATTTTTGGTCGAATATTCTTCATTCAACATTGAAGAATAAAATATATTAGATTGGGTAATTTGAATTTATAGATTTCACGTTTTAGTTTTACCATTTTTATCGTACTGTGATGGATTTCAAAATAATATCTTGGCCAGAAACCAAAGTTTATGAATACGGATTAACGAAATTTCGCGATGAGCTATTTCACAGGAATGTTTATTTTCTTCCTACGTTTTATTGCACAACTGCTCGTATAAACGTTATCAAATTTATGACCGGAAATGAATCAATTGTTACTTTGCAAGGTGTAAAAATATGAATCTCCACTGTTTTATTGTATATTATTGCATTTTATTACACAGTATAAAAATTCTTATTTACTGTTATACCCAATTCTTACATTATTTTGGCCTTATTTTTTGTGTACATATTACTATAGGTTTTCTTACAGTTAACTTTTATAACTAAAAATATTCTTCATAGTTTTGCATAGCAGAAAAAAATGTATCGCTGATACATAATATTTCTGCACCGCAGTTTAAATATATGATTGGTATTGACTTCTGTCACTTTTTAAATACAACTATACACAGTACTAAGTATGAAATAAGGCTGTGATGAATATCTTACCAAGAAAATGAATGTATACAAGACAATCAAAGAGCAGTATGTTCATTGGCCATGGTGGTACAAACATCCAAGGCAATGCGGATATACATTGATTTTTTTTATTATATATTCATATATAGATATATACACACAAATATAATGTGTGTGTATATAACGGATTTTGAGCGAAGCGAAAAATCTATTTTTGGGTGAGATGGCCATGTCGTCCTGATGGAAGTTCCTATAGGGTAGCTTCCTAGGGTATATTACAACTACGGCGATATTCCCAGGCAATCTACAACCTGGACAGAGATTTCGTCTCGTAGGAGGTGATTGACGAGATACGAATTCGGGAAAGAAAAAGGGGAGCCGCTCCCAAGGCTTCCCTATCCCCCGATTCGTATGCGTGCCTGGCGCCAATCCTGGCGCCATCTGTATTCCTTGTAGCGTACACGAGGTGCTACAGATACTGTATGTAGGGAGGGGTCCTACAGCCCTTTCTTAGAAAGGCAAGGGCGGGTCCATCAGGACGACATGGCCATCTCACCCAAAAATAGATTTTTCGCTTCGCTCAAAATCCGTTTTTTGGGCTCAAGCCATGTCGTCCTGATGGAAGTGTACCAGAGCATTACTGTATCTGTGGATTCTCAGAACGTGCCGTACTCCCCTGAGGTAATTTTTTCCCAGTCGACTAGACCTAGAGACCTAAGATGTTACCGTTATACATCTTTTCAACTAACTATAAACTATGTTAGAGCTTCCTGCCCCCTACAGGGAAGAGTCCTACTAGACTCTGGAAAAGTCTCGAAGAGTACATATATCTATGTATGAATACCAGGCAAGCTAATATAGTGGTCTCGCCCTATATTAAGTAAAGCATAGTTTGTAAAGGACCACTGCGTCAATATGAAATATCGACCAGTTTTCCGCACAATACTTGTATTGGACAAAGGTTTTATATCCACATAGGAGGAAAACCAATGCAACATAGCTTGCATAAAGGAACAATTCTATTAGAATTATCCCAGATAAGGTACATAGAATGAATGCTCAATTATACCAATAAATTGACACAGGTGAAGGAGACGCAAGGTTCTCAAGAACCAGATTATTGACAGGCAATAAATAGACAGGTTAACCACAATTATATATATATATATATATATATATATATATATATATATATATAAGAAGAGGATAACCCAAAACTTTAAGCATAAGTATGATAGTAAACAGAGCTTGTTTGTCTGAAAGAAAAAACATTAGATGCCACTTTTAAGATACCGAGGTATCAAAGTCATAAAAGCCTGTATTACAAATCAATGACATTAGCGTTAGAAACGCTCGGCACACATGTCTGCACTTATGCTAGGTTCACCTTCGGAAATGGAACAGTCTGGATGGGCAACACAGTGCCCTCACTTAGTTTGTAGTACAGTATGTAACTACACACTCACCCTGGAATTAATTGTCCCAATTAAGACCACTGTTCCTCGCAGAGTTAAACAGTAGGGTTAACACCGCGACCCACTGCTACCACAGATCTCTTTTAGTTCCTCTACTTGCTTCGCATAGTGGCGAAAGAACACTCTGGAAGACTTCCAGCCAGTGTATGAACGGAGATGTTCAAAATCCATACAATTAAAGAAATTTAAGAATGAGGCAACTTTCCTCGGATCGTGACCTGCCGGTGTATTCTCAGGATCCGCTCTGCGAATAAAATATGTGATTTTCGCTCTGAGTTGATTCAGAGATAAATTTGAGCCTGATGTTTCTCCCCTGAATAGTTGACCACCCTTGAAGTCTGAAGTTCTATGAAGATAGACCTTTAGGCATTCTACTGGACATAGAGATGCATCTTCTTTCAGAGGGCAGATTCTCCAGGGACCCCACCTGTTGGTGGGTAACTCATTCTTGGCGAGAAACGTAGGATCCGGAAACAGGTTCAGTTCTTCCCCATCCAGGAACTGAACACGACCTGCCTCTCTCGAGAGGCTACAATCTCACTAACCCTGGCCCCGGACGCGAGTGCAAAATAGGAAAATAACTTTTTGTGTCAAATCCTTTAACGCACACTCTTCATTGCTCAACAGAGAAGCGAAATGAAGAACTTGTCTAAAGACCATGAAATGGGCTTTGGAGGTGCTGAAGGTCTGAGCCTAGCACAGGCTTTCGGGACTTTATTAAAGATCTCGTTACCTAGGTCGACCTGGAAGGCATATAGAATGGGTCTTGTCAAAGCAGACTTACACGCTGAAATCGTGTTCGCTGCCAACCCTTGACCATGGAGGTGGGGAAAAAAGATAAGCAGAAGTCTGTCAAGATCTCCTGCGGAATCTTCGCCTTGACAAAAGGCCACCCATTTTCTCCAAGATGACTCATATTGCCTTCTAGTAGATTTGCATTTATATTCCTCAAGGAAGTCTATACTGGCTTTCGAAATCCCGAAACGCTTTCTCACCGCTAGGGAGAGAAAATCATGAACTGCAGGGTCCGGGTTTTCTGTAATGAAGCGCAGACAGTTGACTTCTGGACTCGCTGGGTCAGAACTGGATCTGGTAGTGGTACAAACTTCAGCTACAGTTCCAATGCCAGGAGGAACCACACGCTGTTCGGCCACTTGTGGGCCACTATTGCCGCTACCCTTTGAAGGATCTCAGTTTGTTGAGGACCCTCAACAGAAGGTTGTGAGGAGGGAACAGATAAATCCTGGACCATCTGTTCCAGTCGAGGGACATCGCGTCCACTGCTTCCGCTAAGGGGTCCTCGTACGGGGCACGTACAGGGGCAACTTCTTGTTGTCTTTCGTCGCAAAGAGGTCTATCTGCAGTTCTGGGACTGATTCAGAATGAAGGAGAATGATCCTGCGTCTAAGGACCATTCCGACTCTATCGGTGTGAACCTGGATAGAGCGTCCGCTGTCACATTGCGGACTCCTTGAAGGTGAACTGCCGACAGGTACCACTTCTTCTTTTCCGCCAATCGGAAGACGGCCAACATCACCTGGTTGAGAGGTGGTGACCTCGATCCTTGTCGATTCAAGTATCTTACAACTACCTCGCTGTCTATTACCACTTTATGTGGAACGAATGACGCGGGGAGACTTTCTTTAAGGTAAGGAGCACTGCCCTAGCTTCTAGAAAGTTTTATGAGAAAGGTCTTGAATAGCCTGGACCAAGTCCCCTGGACTTTTTTCCGATGAGAGTGACCTCCCCATCCCTCCTTTGAGGCGTCTGAGTGAATCGTCACCGACGGGGGAGGTGGCTGAAGAAGAACCTGACTTCTTTAGATGTCTGGCTTGGGACCAAGGCCTGAGAAGAGTACTTAGCCGAAGCGGCTGGTCTTCTCAGATCTCTTCACGCGTTTGATGCATAACTTCTCCAAACTCCGATTGCATCCTTTAGCTGTGCTCTTAGCACTGGGTCTGTCACCGAAGCAAACTGGAGAGAGCGCAGTACTCTCTCCTGCTCGTGTCTTGATATCCTTTCGGAATCTTGAAGTGTCTTGACAGAACCCGCTATCTCCTTCCTTTTCTTCGCCGGGGTGGAGAAACGGTGTGACAAAAGGTCCCAGTGGATCTTAGCCACTGGAACTTTTGAGATGGAGAAAGTCGAGACTTTTTCTGTTGATCTTGAAGCCTAGGTACTCTAGGAACTGGATCACTTGACTGGAAGCTTGCAAGCATTCTGTCTCGGATGCTGCCCACACCAACCAGTCGTCCAGGTAGGCTACTACCTGAATTCCCTTTAGGCGAAATTGTTTGAGAGCTACGCTCGCAAGCTTCGTAAAAATCCTTGGGGCTATGTTTAGCCCGAATGGCATGGCTCCGAAGGCGTATAGTCTTCGTTGTAGCCTGAACCCTAGGTAGGGGGAGAGTCGATGGCTAATTGGAATGTGCCAGTAGGCGTCTGACAAGTCTATAGAGACGGAATATGCCCTCTTGGGCAGTAAGGTCCTTATGTGTTGCAGTGTTAGCATTTTGAATTTGCAATTCACTATGAACTTGTTAAGTGGCGACAAGTCCAGAATGACTCTGAGCTTTTCCGAGTCTTTCTTGGGAACACAAAACAGCCTCCCTTAGAAATTGATGGGCTTCACCCTTTTTCTCCAACCGTTCTTGAACGTACTCCTCCATAACGGGGGTGGAGTGTTGGAAAAACCGAAGGTACGGGGGTGGAGTGCTGTACCAGCTCCCGCCCAGTCCATTCTTGAGTAGGCTGTGGGCCCAGGGATCGAAGGTCCACCGATCCCGAAATTTCAGAAGTCTCCCTCCTACCGGTATCACCTCACTTGGACTGCCATCCTGAGGTCTTGCCTTCCTGACCACGACCACCCCTGAATCCCCTTCCCCTTGAGGGGCGTCTAGACGAGCCTCTGGCTGCTCCTCTAGGCTTTGCTCGAAAGGAAGTAGACTGCCCTTCGAACGCTGGGGTGAATGCCGTGGACTGTGTCGACACGGCCTGGGGTACCCACTGAAAGGTGGTCGGGGTTTGTGCCACGATCTGGGGCACTGGGGGCAATGGCAATTGCAGTTGCTGTTGCTGTCTAAGAGGCTTGGCTGGCCGAGACGGTAGCCTAGTCCTCATAGTCTTCTTCTTTGGTTGAGGACCCTCATCCGGGGAAGACTTTCTTTTGATAGCCAGGCCCCACTTCTGGAGAAGGTTTCTATTCTCCAAGGCGGCTTTATCAAAAACTTCTTTGACCAAGTCGGTAGGGAAAAAGGTCTTTTCCCCAAATGTTGGAGGAGATTAGTTTCTTTAGCTCGTGCCTCACCGTAGCCGAGGTAAACACGAACTCCCTACAAGCTCTCCTTGCCTTGACGAAGCCATAAAGGTCCTTCGTCACTGTGGCCAGATGAGGCTTGGCCACTACCATGAACATTTCATGGACCTTGAGGTCACTTGCCATCGTCTCGAGAGTAGTCTGAAGAGACATTGAGGCAGTCAGTCTTTCTTTTGTATCGAACTCACTTCGCAAAAGAAAGTCAGACAGCATAGGGAGGTCCTTGCCGAACTGACGTCCGGCAATATCAGCCTCCAACTTTCCCACTGAGAACGTAAGATGGACGTCCTTCCAGTCTTTGTGGTCCATAGGCAGGGCCAGCGACAAGGGTTTACACTCCTCTAGGGAGGGGCAAGACTTGCCGGCCTCGATTGCTTTTAGTACAGCCAGAAACCCTTTCTGTAAAAGGGGGAAGGCTCTAGTAGGCGAGGACACAAAGGAAGGGAGCTTCCTATTCAATGCAGCTACCTTTGAGTTAGAGAAGCCCCTCTCTTTCATTGAGGATGAAAGTAGAGCTTGAGCCTTAGCATGGTCCATCACTATGACCTCCTTCGGCTCTGTCTCCTCCTTTGAAGCTGGTTCCTTCCTCAGCCGGACATAACAGTCCGGATATGATGCCTTGCTGGGCCAGAATTCCACCCTCCAGGGGAACTGAGCCCAGCTTATCTGAGATGACGATCTTTCCAGTCGTCATCGGCATGTGCTCAGCATACCTCCATGGGTTAGCATCTGAGCACAAGGGAAGGTCTTTCACATTGAGCTTTTTCTGGGGCCCATGTGATTCTGCAAGGCACTGCATTCGCAGTTCCATTGCAGCCGCCTTCTCCTGATTCTCCTTCTGCATTTGTTGGATCATTCCAACAATAGAAGAGAGGGCCTGTCCCAGCTCTACTGGGAGACCGGCCGATGTAGAGGGGCTTGAACTTCATCCTGGGCTTCTGCCAGGAGGTCTTCCTCCTGACACCCGTCCACATCAGATATCCTGTCATTTAGCTGGATGTCTTGCATCGCGACCGCGACTTCAGCATCCACCTGGATCTGAACTTAGGGGATCTCCTCTTGAGGCTAGGGAATCACTGCATCAGCTGATGCCTTAGGGAAAAGATACGCCCTCATCTTCTCACTTGGAAGATAAGGGCCAGAAGTGTTCTTTTGGAAGCCCCTTACCCAGGTACGAAGCTTCTTCCTAGCTATTTAAATGTCTCATTAATCAGGTTAGTGCACACAGTACATACCTGAGGGTCCCAATACCGGAGATCATCCTTGGAGACAGCGTATGCTGCGTGTCTCCTACAAAACTCATGTCCGCAGAGGTTCTTGCTGCTGACATTGCAGAAAGCACTTCCCCACTTCGGAGTGTCCTTCTGTAAAGAGAAGAAATTTCCATGAGTATCAAGTGAACTATGTATCACTGGATATGCATAGTATAGCATAACAATTCAGAAAGGAAAGACACACACTTGTGTTTCCCTCACAACCCATTGTTGCAGCCTTCCAGATAATAAAATCAAAAATGGTTTATCTCTTCTAGAGTAACCAATGCAAGGTTTCCAGAGGAAACAGGTGGAGCTCACACCTAAGCAATGATTTTAAAATCCTGGATAATAGACAGGGAAGAACTCAGCTTCCTATCTGAGGGCAACAGCAAAGGGATGTGCAAGAAAACACAATAGTGTTAGAAGATACAGTGCTGTACCAAAACCTTTACTATAGTTTTCTTCCTACTGTATATGCTATACAGAAGAATACTAGTACAGTATAGGGGGATGTGTGCCGGCCTGCCTTTGCCGGCCGGCACACACCACAACTAGCTTTAAAGTATACTACTTAACAGCTATAGGGCGGCAGCACTCTGGTTCAAATGCCTGTGCCGGTCGGCAGCAACTGCCGGCCGGTAACAGCCAGTGTTGGCCGGCAATGGCTGCCGGCCAGCAACTACACAAGGTAGTACCCAGCTGCCGGCCACACTCTTGGTGACCGGCAGACAAGGACTGACATAAGCCGGCCGGCAAAGGTATAAGACCGATGCCAGCCGGCAGCAAAAGAACCAGAGAACTACACCTGCCCGGCTGCCGGCCTCATAGGCCGGCAGCCGGGACAGGTACAGCACTAGAAGAAAATAGAATGGATGCCGGGATAAGAGTGTACACTACCTCCAAGCCCGGCAACCGAAAGAGTGCATATAAGGAAGGGGAGAAACTAATTCAGGCTTCCTTGACCAATGCCGTCCGGCTCTGCCGGCAGGCATGGATGAGGGACCAAGAGAGGTCCGGGCAGCACTCGAAAACATAAGACCCTTGCCGGCCAGCAGCTCTGCCGGCCGGCAATGGGCTGAGTCAATTCCACATCCCAACCTATACTAGGTCCAGAAGTAGAACGACGTACAGTACAGTAAGACCCCTGCCGGCCAGCTCTGCCGGCCGGCAAGGTACAGTACAGTAATGGCTAGGCCATTACGGAGATAGAGGGGGAAGGGACAAGAGGGTCCTGCCAACCTTGCTTTAGTGACAGATCACCCGCAGCCAAGAAACTTATCTTAGCCTAAGGGAGATCTAAGGGAAAAGGCCAGCAATACTTGCCAGCTTCCAGAGCATCAAAGCAAGGAAGGCGTTGCTACTCCCAAGGGAAGAACTTATCCTCCCCCGAGAACAGCAACAGGACTTAGTCTGGTCGATCACAAAAGAAGGAATCATAACTACAGAAACCTTCGGTAGTGACCTAAGGGAGCTAAGCTCCCTT
>NC_090764.1:28232677-28237677 GCF_036898095.1 Palaemon carinicauda
TTCAGTATATATATATATTTGTTTATATATGTATATATACAGTATATATATGTTTATATATATACATATGTGTGTATATATATATATATATATATATATATATATATATATATATATATATATATATACACGTGTGTGTGTGTTTACCTAAGGTGAGATATTTTTTTGTTTTAAAACACTTCAACTTGTAAATCTTTCATATCCTTCCTCGACCTCAAATAACAGTTAGACATGAAACTGACGGAATATTAAAGATGAAGTTAAGCATATTATCCTGAAAATGAAGAAGTTGAACGATTTAAAAGGAGCTTTCCAAGAGATATGGCTGCGAGCTTTAAGGAATTATTCAGAATGCGAGAAAATAATTAATGAACCTGTTCTTTGTAAGTATAACGGATAAGGGAGTAAAGAATATATATGAGGTGGAAAAGGGTTGCATAATGCTTTCCAAAAAGTTGGAAGATTCATTTTTCATGAGGGCTGGGAATGTATGGAGGGATCTGACTCTCCTTTAGGGTAGTTGGTGTGGAAATGTTAAATGCAGATGAAAAGAAAAATATTAAAGCTAGAGAAATTCACCATTTGCGCAGCATCGTTATTATTATTACTAGCTAAGCTACAACCCTAGTTGGAAAAGCAGGATGCTTTAATCCCAGGGGCTCCAACAGTGAAAATAGTCCAGTGAGGAAAGGAAACAAGGACAAATAAAACATTTCATGAACACCAACAACACCATCGTGTTGGCTGACGATCACTTTTTCATAAACTATATATATATATATATATATATATATATATATATATAATTTGTTGTATATATCTCTCATCACTGCTGTTATTTCTTGACGCCAAAATCAAACGATATTCATAATTAGATCTTGCCACTTGAAGGACAAATATGTTTTGTTAATTTCTTGACGTAGTTCGAAATGAATCTGGCTTCTGCTGGCAAGGAGATTGAATTTAGGTACAATCTTCTCTTAATGATTATTTGATTTGACAAGTAGAAACTGGAACATTTACACTTTGAGAAGTCATGCTTCTTCGCTGAAATCCGTTAATCTTATGTACATTCTTGATATTTAGCTCATTGTTTATTCTTATCCTTCATGCACTAGAAATTGCTCACAAGATATGTAATGGATTATATAACGTAATGCTTGATATCTTCATATTCTAGTTGAAGCTTTATTAGGTGATTCTGCAGCACCAACAACAACCTATCTAATGACGAAGATAAGTTTGAGGATGTTGTTGTTATTATTATTATTATTATTATTATTATTATTATTGCTTTCTAAGCTACAACCCTATTTGAAAAAGCAGAATGCTATAAGCCCAGGGGCCCCAACATGGAAAATAGCCTAGTGAGGAAAAGAAACAAGGAAAAATAAAAAATTTGATGAACTGCAACAACACCAAAATAAATACTTCCTATATAGAATATAAAAACTTTAACAAAACAAGAAGATAAATTAGATAGAATAGTGTGACCGAGTGTACCCTCAAGCAAGATAACTCTAACCCAGACAGTGGAAAACCATGGTACAGAGGCTAGGTTTATACTGCTATCGTAGTAAAATACGCCGAGTATACCAGTCTTTATTTTTGCAGAGTTGATTGACATTGCGTAGACAGTCTTTTATCCCGTATTGCTTTGGGTAGCTGTTGTTCTGTCATGCATTTGACACTGCAACAATATGTAGTTCAGAACTGACAGTTCTTGGCAGGAGAAGTTTCTCTCTCTCTCTCTCTCTCTCTCTCTCTCTCTCTCTCTCTCTCTCTCTCTCTCTCTCTCTCTCTCTCTCTCTCTCTCTCTCTCTCTCTCTCTCTGATACACACAAACATTTCTCTGCAGAAATTCACTAACATGGCTAGTCATTACCTTTGCAATTATTTCTAAAGACGACATTGTCTAGACAGGATCTTAGCTTTTGTTTCACAAGGTCTTTAAGTTTTCGTAATCTTAGGACGCTTGTTTTCGTTAGCGTTCTTAAGCAGAAGTGGTCCTAATTTCTAAGACAACGATCATGGAGCAACTCCGTACAACCTTTGGAGTGTAATGACTTTTGAAAAAGAACTAATATACAAAAGGAATTGGTTTCTTGATAAGAAAAATGCAAGTCAATACACAACCACTTGAAACAGGGACAATTTGCAATACTACACACAACTTTTTGCAGTATTTAAAGAACATAGATACTTGGCTACAAAGTACTTTATAAGACAGATACCGTATACTAATTTGCTCTTCCTCCATATCTGGGGAATAGTAGTTTTGACATTTAAAATTAGTTTTAACATTTCGAGAAAAAAAAATTACAACTCGGACGGCAAAAATTTATGCAATAGTATATTTTAAATGTAGTTATAAACAAATTCTTTTATACCGTACAAGCTCTGAACACCTATTTTATTATTATCCTGACATTATAAAAAGACTAATTAGCCATTGATAATGTATTTTCCAGTTTAAACTGTTAACTATTTTACAGAACTGAAAGTAAGGTAGAAAACAATTATTCAACACGTTGAGTGGGAAATTTAATTATATCTAAAATGCTTTCAGAAGAGTCGGCAGAATTAAATTATCTGCTACCATAGTGAAACTGACTGGTAAAGAATGCTGAAGATAGTGAAATAAAGTAAAAGTATAGGGTTTAAAGGATGTGGGAAATATTAGAGTAGCTATAGTGTATTTCAGCCATCTCTTGTGAAGAACTTTGCGTAGACATTTTGGCAAAAATGAAAATTCTCATTAACATCAGTGTGCGTTCACAATAGAAAAAAAAAATCGCTGAGAATCGAAGCTGATCATTTTCAAAGGTATCATAAAAAATCTTGGTTTTGCATTATCTTAACGGAATAGTTCCGAAGCGTATTTACCTGATTTCGTAGCTACTTATAAAATGGAAAAATAAGCTTTCCATAAGCGTCTTATTGGCATTTGCAGGCTGTGTAATAGCTGCAACAACCTTCAATCAGGCTATATATATATATATATATATATATATATATATATATATATATATATGTATATATATATATATATATATATATATATATATTTATATACAAATATATATGTGTATATATATATATATATATTTATATACATATATATATATTTATATACATATATATATATATATATATATATATATATATATATATATTTATATTTATACAGTATACTTATATATATATATACATATATATATGTATATACTGTATATATATATATATATATATATATATATATATATATATATATATATATATATATATATATATATATATATATATATATATATTTAAATTATATATATATATATTTATATATATATGTATATATATATTAATATATATGTATATATATATATATGTATATATATATATATATATATATGTATATATATATATATATATATATATATATATATATATATAGATATATTTCGTTTCAGTCACGCTCAGCGGCATCCCCAGACGTATAACTACGGTTAGAGGAATTGGGACGTGTTGAATCTGCTCGTGTTCATAGGCTATCTATCTAAATATTTTGGCGTCATTTCGACGGGTCACCTACAATAGTTTTATAATATCAGCGTGTTATGTTCGGTCTTGAAATCCTCCTGAATTGTAACGAATTTGAAGTACAACATTGTTCCAAAAACATAATGTTCACCATGGTTGTTTTAATTCACTTTTTAATAGTTTTTTTTATTTTCATTATCTGTTTCTTGCTGTCCTATCTCTTTGTGTATCTGCCGGAGGTTTGATTTATTTTTTTATGTATATATTTATTTCTTGTTTATGTTGCCCTGTTTGATAATCACATATCTCTAAAATGTGTTCAGTTTTAAAACTAAACTGCATGAAAAAAAAAAAAATATTTTGGTGTTTTTGGGGAAGATATTTTGCATAAATACATTAAAACGGACATGAGTGTGATACACAATGAAATTCTTCCGCAAATCATTATATTTTCCATGGTGTTTTAGGTTAAAGGAGATTAACTTGTAAGGATTCGAATCAATAATCGTTTGGCAGAATATTGAAAAATAACGCATTAATTTTTTTTTTTTTCGTTAATATGAAGAGATTTGGGAGTTTTGAAGATTTTTTTTTTCGTTGATATTTAATGTCATTATGATTATACAGTAGATTTGGTGGATATACAGTATTTTGATGGTGCTGATGAAATCTTAGTCCAGTCTAAGGAGAGTTTTATGTTGATATGAAAATTTATCGGCCGCCTTTATTTATTTCCTATCATATTTTTTGTTACTATTGCTGAATAAATGAAAGTGATATTATGATAGGCAAAACACCATAGAAGAATAAGTACTAATATATGTATATTATATAACTACATTTATGTCAATCTATACGAATGCGTGGTTGCATAAACTGTCGTTAATAACATACTCTTGTATGTTATTAGTTAATAAGTATTTAAATTACCTATGCATTATTTTTTTTCTTGCCTTCATCAGTAATGGCATTACTCTTAAAGTCGTATTCAATCCCCATATTACTTCCTTCCCTTTTTCAAATCTCCCCACATATCCTTCTTTAACCCATGTCAGCCATTTCCCAGAAGGAAAATAAGTCCTGTTATCTCGTTTTCTCCCATTTTATAAATTGAACCACCATCTGGAGAACTATTGCATGGGAATGTTTCTTAACGAAGCTTTTAGAAGCTTTAGTGCATCATGTATATCTTAAAGACGAATCCCGGAAAAAAAGGCTTTTCTCAGCTCCCCTTCATTCTCCAGACTGAAGTAATACGTAATACAGTCAACGTTGTCCTATCTTTACTTTTAACTAAAAACAGATTTATAATCCAAATTCTTGCATAAACAATTACTTAAGCCTTTTTTTATTTAATCGTAATATTGAATTGATATTGATGTTTTTATTTGTTCTACTTCCACTGATTATTGTATATCATATGGTGTTGATTATAGTTTTTAAGGGCGTTAGTATTTTTTGTT
>NC_090764.1:28245177-28285177 GCF_036898095.1 Palaemon carinicauda
TTCTCTAGCGTAGACCCACACAAATTACCAATATAATTCATCACTTGTGCAATATGAATCATAACTTTAAGTGTGTATAAGCTTTGACTCGTCGTTCGATCGTTCTCGGCCCATTCAGTGATGATGCAAGGTTGGTACTGTGTCATTGGGCCATGGGGACTATTAGCTGTGGTAAAGATACATGTTCGTGTTTCTTTTGTGTTTTTGAGCGTCTGAATGAATAGAACTCTATTCTAGCCAAAGCCCTCAATTAGGTGTAAAAGTTAATTTATGCTTGATTGAAGAAGACATTTTTAAAGGGCATACAGCCATTTGCTATCCATCTGTCCAGGTCAGTCCATTATTATTCGCTTATACTGTACTATGAAAGACTTTTTACTGAACTATAATAATAATTTTCTTATATTTATTTTCATTTGGAAAATGGTTGCGCATTTCTGAAAATGGATAACACATTTCACTCTCATAGTCTGAGGTGTGAGAGGGATTTGAAGGCGTCTGTTTCTAGCATTAGGGTAAAAAATTATGTTAGTTTAAGCTGAGCAAACAAACTATTTCCCTTGGCTTTTTTGTCTTTTCGGAAATAGATAGGTTATCATTACGTTGTTTTTAGCCTAAATAGTAATATAATTAATTCTTAACCTTTCGATTTTCACTGGTGATATAAACAAAAGAATGCCTTTAAGGGAAAAGTAAAAATTTGAGGGCAGTAATACATAAATATAGAAAAAAGGCTTAGTGCACCAATTATTACAAAAGGCACATTTAGTATCTATTTTAAAGACAAGTTTTTATCTTTTTTTTTCTTCTTCAAAATTAAGGCCATTCAATGCTCTGATTTTTCTATTTCGGTTGTTGCAGTAGAACTTGCACCTCAATTATTTCCATTTCAGGTTCGAAAGGGTCATAATTCTCTAATTTTCCTATTCTTTTATTTTGTTTTAATATCTTATATTATATCGTAGTTCATATATTTTTTTTTGGGGGGGGGGATTTTCTTATATTCCACTCACTCTATTTTATCTTATTCACGCTTGTTCCATGATCTTTGTAACAACATACAACTTTACACGCAGTAAGATCATGAGTCTCAATTTTCAAGTTATTTCTCTATAACCAGAAGTACAGAAAAAAATTATGTCTGAACTCAAAACACCTACGCATGCCTCCAACCTGCCAAAACTCGAAGGTAATATCAGTGAAGGAGATTGTGTTAGAGAGAGATTTATAACGGTAACCTTGTTTATGAGGCTGAGAATTATATTATTCAAACGAATGCGGTACCCTGGCTTGCGTTGTAAAATATACCCCGTCTTAGGCTTTGAATACAGAAACATAAACTTTTGGACATGATTCAGGGAATGGTATGGAATGTAATTCAGCACTATTGGAGTGCCTGTTAAAATCAGTGTTAGTGGAGCCAGTGGAGTCATTTCGTTATTTTATCTTATAATTTTCCGCACTTGTTAAGGACTGTGGTATAGATACCTCCGCCAAGGATCGAGCCGGTTTATTTATTTGTTAGTCTGTGGACAGGATTACGTTAAAATTACTCAACAGATTTTGACGAAATTTTCTTTAAAGATAGATCTGAGGTCATGGACGACCCCATAAAATTTTGGAGATGATCCGGATACGGATTCTAGACGTTGCTTTGCATATTTAACCATTTCTGTGGATAGGATTATGTCAAAACTACTCTCCGGATTTTGACGAAATTTTCACCACATAGATTTTAGGTCATAGATGACTCCATTAAATTTTGGATGTGATTCGTATCAGGATTAGCATTTTTTGCCATTTTAAAGTTAATGTCAAAACTACTCGACGGATTTTGACTAAATTTTCACCACAGATAGATCTTAGGTCATGGACGAACCCATAAAATTCTAGATGTCATCTGGATCCGGATTCTTGATCTGGATTTGCATTTTTCAGATAACATGAAAACAACTCTAGGGATTTTGACAAAATTTTCACTATAAATAAATCTTAGGTCTTGGACGCCTCATTATATTTCGTAAATGATCTGGTCCCGGATTTGCATTTTTCGCCATTTTAAAGATTACGTCAAAACTACTCAAGGGATTTTGACGAAATTTTCACCACAGATAGATGTTAAGTCATGAACGACCCCATTAAATTTTGAGGATGGTTCAGATCCGGATTTGAATTTTGACATTTTGAAGATGTCAAAACTACTTGTTTTTATTACATTGGACATTGTTTTACCTAAGGCAAATATTTCTCGAGCAATCTTGATACCTCCTTGACTCATCAGTAGTACAGTTGGACACAGGAATTCCTGGTACACCTCCCTCTGAAGAAGTGCACCCTGTCACATACTAACTGCGTGGCAAGTTCCTGCGTGTAGCCTCACTCATCGCCTGTTTCATCTCTCTTTACAGTATCTGTTTGGTTACTTGCATAGCAGCAAGAGTGTGGTAGGATGTATATCCTTGGAGCGAGGTGTGCCAGGGACTCCTGTATCCAACTGTGCAAGCCATATCTGCTAAACGCAATAGTACCGAGTGGATACAATTAAAGACTAAAAGATAAATTTTATTCCCTAAACGTCAGAGTTAAAAACTATTGCCTAAAAATAGATTTGGTCCAGCTGCTAAAGACCTAAAGAAATTTTAATGCCAACTGTGGGGTCCAAGAGAGCTAGATCTTTTAACGCGTTTATTGTCAATACTTTAGTAACTGCTGACTCTCCCTCTAAGACTGTCAAGTGAAATGTCATTGTCAAGTTTCAGAGGGGAAGCCGATTTTAACTGACAATCAAGGATCCTGTAATTTTTTTCCTAATTTGTTATAAACACAAAGAGCAATCCTTTTAGGGGACCCTTAATCTTTTTAAAGCACCATGATTTTTCTTTTTTTTTTTACTTAGGCCGTAATCTTTACCAAGTTGTTATACTTTAATAGATACTATTAGTTCAAAATATCAACTTTTTTTTATAGTAGCCACACTTTTGATCAATTGAGCGAGAGTTTGTTTTTAACTTCGAGTAGGCCTGTTGATAAAACTTACTTTTTTATTTTCAAAACTATCGTACAACTTTTTTTTTTAGATCTGTAACGGTAAAATGTTTTGCTCACTTTTCCGGGAACACTCTGGAACTCCGCCATATTGCCTAAGAAAGGGATGTCATTATATGAAAAATAGTTTCGTGTAAAATCGCGTAATTATTTATTTAAAGATCAAGATCATTTCTTTTTTATTAAAGTTTTCATAATTTGTTTTTAAATTTGGTTTCTCTCAAATATTTAGAATTCTAATGTATGTTTATTCTCCAATTTCTATGATTGACTGACTGTTTAATACTGAAAGGGAAAATGTCAAGTAATGAGATTCTTCAATAAATATTTTTCATGATATAACTTTAATCTCCTCTCAAGAAATTCACATTCCCGGAAGGGAAAATGTATTAAAACAGTCAAGTAGTAGTATGGATAAGGAATTTTGATTTGTTGAAAATTTATTCTTTTTTTCAGTGCGAATTAGTTTATCGTGATTTAGATGATAAATTTTGTCACACCATACACCAAGATTCTTCTTTTAAATCCATACTACATTTCTGTGATTCGAGCTTAGTGTAACCTAAAATAAATGTTTTCTATTAGCAATATATTCCCCAATATAGACCATGTCCCTGGTAACAATGTGATGTATGTATATATATATATATATATATATATATATATATATATATATATATATATATATATATATAATGAGTCGTGTTATAACAATGAAACTATATTCAACAGATTTTATAGATTTGAGAACAGGATTAGAAATGGAAATATAAGAGAGATTACTCGCGTTCCATATGTGGATGAGATCAATTTTATAGATTTGAGAACAGGATTAGATATGTAAATATAAGAGAGATTACTCAAGTGCCATATGTGGATGAGATCATGGGTAGGGGTAGATGGATATGATTTTGACATGCTCTTCCCACTCCCCAAGAGAGATTAGTTCACCAAACTTTCAATTTGGCTCCGCTAGGCACTAGAAGAGTTGAAAGTCCCAGGCCTACAGCCAGGCCTACATGGCTGAGGACTATGGTACGGGAAACAGGAGATGATGAATGGAGAAGTATCAATTTAAAAGCTCAAGATAGAGACGACTGACAAAATCTAACAGAGGCCGTTTGCTTCAAGAGGCGTGAGAGGAGATGATATATATATATATATATATATATATATATATATATATATATATATATATATATATCTTATATATATATGTGTGTGTATGTGCGTGTGTGTGTTTATATACATATACATCTCCTAAATTATTCACAACATGCCTTGGGAAAAGTAGGAATCAATATTAATGGAGAACACACTGACAATTTAATATTTGCAGATGAGATAGATCTATTTAGAGAATCTTGGGAGGAATTCCAAGATATGATGAAAAAATTTGAATAGAGAAAGCAGAAATGTAAGACTGAAAATGAATATGAATAAAACAAAGATAATGTTCAATGAAAAGGCAGATTCAATCAAAAAGGGTTATGGAAGAACCTTTATAGATTATTAGTGAATATACGTACTTAGGACAGACAGTAAGTGTTTGCTCAGGACATTTGACCGAAATTAAAAGAAGGATAAGTATGGGACGGAGAGCTTTTTGTAAAGTAAGTGAGATTATGAAAAGTAAAAAAAAAAACACTTTATAAAGAAAGGTTTTTAATCAGATGGTCCTTCACGTATTAACTTACGCTTCAGAAACTTGGAGCCTTACTAAAGCCTTAACATATAAGTTAGTTACAATTCAAGGAGCTATGGAAAGAATGGTGTTTGGAATAGCACTAAGAGACAGAAAAAGATCAACATGGATACGAGAGCAAACTAAGATAGAGGATATTTTAACATGTAAGGAAAAGAAATGGACATGGATAGTATATACAGTATAATGAGAATGGCAGTTAAAAGATGGACATTAAGAATAACAGAATGGGTCCAAAGAGATTGTAAAAGAAGCAGGGGAAGGAAGAGAAGACGATGGATTGACGAACAAAGAACATTTAAGGGTGTGGACTGCATAGAAAGATAATAAACAAACTGGGGTGTCAGGCCTTTGTCCTGCAGTGTACTAGCAACGGATGATGATGGCGATGATGAATATATACTGTAGATAGATATATAAAAACTCATGTGATTGGCAATTTCTTTAAAATGATGACGATAAAAGAATGAGCTTGGCATACTGCAACAAATGCTTCTTTGCTATTTGCCAACAAGTAACCAAACTGATGACGACCATTTCCTAAAGTTCCTCATATCATAAATGTTAATATATTTATCAGTTATGAGATAACATTCAATTGTTCTACCATGAAAACACATTCCTTTATCAGATAGAGAAGGACATAAACCAACTTCCTCCTACTGAGTTTGAACGAGGTATCTTTGCCTTCAGTTGCAAACCTTTAATGAAATTTTGAGGTTACGAAAGAATTATGTATTCATAAACGCAAATCTAATAATGCCCAGAAGAATATTAAACAAAATTATTACTGGCATCGGCTAACTAGCCCAACTAGATGAATAATGCACTTACGAACTACGTGTCTGAAAATGCCCTGAATAGAAATAAGCTTTCCTCCCCACAAAATCTAATTCTGGTGCTGTCTACTGACTGTCCGCTGGCCGATAATTGGTGGCATATTTTTGAAAGATCCGAAGGCTTCGAATTATCGGTTTCCTCTTTTTATTATTTTTTCAGAATTTTTGTAACTTGGTTAAGGATACTTTCTCATTTAATCATCCTTTATTAGATAACATAATATATACTGTATACATACATGATTTATATAATATATATATTTGTATATACTTTATATTTATGTATATATATGTATATATATCTCTATATATATGTATGTATATATATATGTATATTCATATATATAACATGTTTATTTATATTAGTATATACACACAAACATCATATATAAATATAAATTATATATTTATATATATATATATATATATATATATATATATATATATATACAGTGTGTGTTATGGTATACGTATGTATGATAGTATATTAAGACTACATCCATCCCTGACCCCACATTATAGAAGTGAAACCAGTTGAATTGATGACATAAAAGGGAGAGGGTAAAATGATCCCTTATATATGATATTACGTAGCTCAGTTGATGTTAATCAAATAAAACATTATTATTACCGAAAGAGCAAAACATTTCTTTGGGTTGGGGGAGGTAGTTAATGAAACAACGTTATGAATGAGTTTATTAAATACTTCACATATTCTTGTGAAATGTCCATGTAAAGTCCTATTTTAACGAAGTCCCTCATTACCCTCCCCAAAATCCCATGTTTTTTCACTCTCAATATGTTAAGGGTCACGATCGACAACCACAGCTACGCAAGAAAGAGAAACATTGGGACAGGAATGATAGAAGAGATTCTGACATCCTCCTCAGTTGTCGACATGTACCAGCTTTGCATTTACTGGCATGTTTATTTGGGATAAATGTCAGCCTCGCAGTAGTTGATAAGATCGTACTTGTGTCGGGATTTATGGTTATTCTGTCTGTAGTCTATATTTGCTTTTATCATAATAATTGTATAATGAGATTTATGAGCTTAGATTAGATTATTTTGAATTTGTTTGGAAAGTGAAACTTATCTTTGTGTATTAGATTTCCAACTGAAATACCAGAAATATATATATTTTTTCTTTTTGCTTACTCGGTACCAAAATTAAACAGATTAGAACAATAAGTATTGCAACCGAACGATGATCGATCAAATGATACACTTTCGCATATATTAAATACAGCAGAATTTGTTGAAAGAGGAGACCTTCTAAATGAATAAAAGCAAGGCCTTTTACACGTGAAACCTCTTGGGGTAAATTCCTCTTTCATGGTAGATTCATATTTATCCGGTTTCCGGGAAGTTGTTGTTGGATGAGAGTTGAATAGATTCCGTGGTGAAGAGATCTCATTTGTTGATCGAACCTGCAAAATCTAAACAAAAAATTGCTTATTCACGCAAAATACGGAATGCTTCATCAAAATTGAATGAAAAACATTTTATTATAAATAAACTCACTTTATATAAGCGATATCAGTTTTATTGCAATTATTGTAAAGTATGCATACACAGGTGTATATATATATATATATATATATACATACATTATATATATATATATATATACATATACACACATATGTACATGCATACATACATATACATATATATATATATATATATATATATATATATATATATATATATAGTACTTTGGCATGTTACTCTACGTTTATAATGAAAAGGTAATGTCTTAGTGGCGTCTGAAAAGCGAAGATAGTTTCTATCCGGACAAACTATCTTGCAGATAGTTTTCAGGATAACCGCAGAAATACATTTACTTTTCTCCATTTATACTTAGAATCGAAATAAACACATCTCTGCCATTACAGTTGATGGGTTAACACACTGGCATACAAAACTTTTAAATCGACTAAAGTTTAGATATGTTTGCGATTTTTTGTTGAACCTCCTTTGGCATTAGATACTAAAATAAATATCGGAATAAAATTTTATGTTTAAAACTGATAAAATATGTTTTTAATAATGCTTTCTTCAATGAAACAACTCTCATAATTCAGATTCACAAACCTTTAAATCCTCAATCAAATATTGAATATTACGAATATTGTGATGATAAATAAGAACCGGTTTATGTTTTAGTTTTGGAAATGTAAGCAGAATAGCATAATAAAATCTTCTGAAAACCTAATCTACATAAAAGCGTAAAGCAGAAACCGTATCCAAAATTTTGGGTTGACATTGAAGGTTACAAGTTTCATTCAATGTTGGGGAGATCGTTCCTTTGGGATTTTCAAATGCAATTGCTTCCTCACACACACACACACACACACACACACACACACACACACACACACACACAAAGCTCGACTTAAAAAATTAACCGTTGGTTAAAACTTTTACCTAAAGAATGTGTTCTTGAATGCAAATGAGATAGGCTCTCGTGAAATTTACACTGGTGTATGTTTTCCTTGCCCTTTCCGCTCTGCTAAACAATGAATCCTTAAATTGCTAAAGAAAAAAAAGTTAGGATCCAGTAAAACGGATTCAAAACATACAACATCTTTGATATATATATATATATATATTTTATTTTATATCTGTGTGTATAGTTTTCTCTTTTGAGAGTTCTAGAAAAATTTTGCCTTTTATGATTTTCTTCACATACGTAAATTGCTAGAAGCAAATTTTATAAAGAAGACTAGAATCATTTAAGGAAACAACTAGGTGACAGTTTGCTAATAGGACGAATTATTATGCCTTAAATATCACATGGCTTCGATCAATTTCAAGTGTTGTGAATGCATGGATTTCTTACCGCATCATAGCGAGTAAGATCATTTTAATATGTTTGGACATTGTATATTTAACAAAGGGTTGTAGTTTAAAGTGTTAAAACTGCTGGAATGAAAATTCTGACTAATATATATTGCCTCCTCTAATATTCGATATGAACACACCAATAGTGCAAAGTGAATTTTGACCAGTTGACTTACTATTATTTTCTTTTAGTTATATTTTTCTGTAAACTATATTCAATATCAAGCTGTCCAGCAGTTGTATTGTAAGTCCTGCAGTATTACATTAGCAAAAGTCTAATTTTCATCATGGCTAGATGAAGTATAACTGAGTATTGTTTATGAAGCCTAAGACGAGTGTGAAAAAACCCCTGTGACAACTGTAGAGAAATAGGTACTGACTCAGAATAGAACTATAACAGTATTGAAGTGAAAGTTATATTTACAACAATAACTTAAGCGCGAATGAATCTTAACAAAATAAACGAAAAAGGAACCAATTACTTTAACCCATTGGTCACGACATAGAGGTGCTAGATCAATTCAGTACTGGACACTTTTGATACCGGACAATTGGGTCCCGATCAGTTTGGTAATAGGACAATTCGTTTCAATGACAATTCGGTACAAGAAATATGTCGTTTTATCTATATTTAGAAGTTGTAGGTACAGAAATGATGTCTACAATTATGGCCTTTACATTAGTTATTGCAATCCCAGTTCATAGCATTGAATCAAACACTCGCCTGACTCGACTCGCTCGTGTAGTTTTTGACTTCACTTACCCCCTTACCATCGTGAGTTATATTTGCTCCTAGATATTTGAACAATCCAATAGTCGCATTTTCAGCTATTCATAGTTTTTTCCCATCTTCCTCTTTTAACATTTGATAATAATTACGTATTCTTTTTCATTTTAGATTTTGTTTTTCTAACCTTTGTTCATTATCATTGCAGCTTTTTGTTATTTGAATAATGACTCTAAACGATAAATTCCAGAACAATTATTTGGTCTCAGAAATTTTAACTTGAATGGTCTGGCTTTTTTAAACTTCTCATTATTCTATGCATTGAAATATTGCATTCTCATTTCATAATTTTGCCACCAAACCACCTTCAATTTTTGTTTACCAATGTTTCTAAACTCTCTCATTATAGGAAAAAGATATATTTTTTTTCTATATACAGAATACTTTCAACATTCAACAGCCACATCACACTCCGTATTACACCTCTGCAAATTGTAATATTAAGTCCTCACTGTGTACTTGTGCCCTCCTTGCTTTTTTTAAAGCGATCTTTAAAATTTTGATGAGCAATTATAGAAAATTGCTCCTGTCGTCAAAAACATTTAGGAAAGGAAAAGAAGCTTATGTATATATATATATATATATATATATATATATATATATATATATATAAACAGACGTAAAAGGAAGGATATGTCTGAGGCCTTTGTTCTGCAGTAACTAGTAAGGTCTGATGAGGATGATGATGATATATATAAATATATATGTGTATATATATATATATATATATATATATATATATATATATATTATATAGAGAGAGAGAGAGAGAGAGAGAGAGAGAGAGAGAGAGAGAGAGATGGGTACTCTGTACATTCCTTAGGGATAAAAGTAATCCTCCTAAAATATAAAGTCAAAATATTTACATAACACGAAAGTATACACGAAAAAATATACCATTAAACGACTTTTTTTTTTTATTCAGCTCATTAATTTCATATTAAAGAACTTAGAATCAGACATAAACATTTAGCTAGCATCTGGGAAGTCTGTAGACGTAAAGGGTATTAGGCCGTGGAGAAATATCACCCACATGAAAACTTAGTTTGTTCCAGTGGTTCAGGGTTTCCTTTCTTTATTCCAATGGAAAAAGATGGGACAGATGTAGCCATCATGGGCGCCAAGGGATGAGAGGAAAAATATAGGAACGGAAAAGGCAAGAAGAAAAAATATATATTACCAAAGAGTGAGATAGGTTGCAGCTGAAATTGGAAACGAATGAAATGGACATGCAAATCATTGGAAAGTATGTCCGAGAAAGATTTCCTGACAGCAAAACCTGCATTTTGCTTAAATGTTTTTTAAGGAAATGAAAGAAATACGTTGAAGGAACAGAAAACAGGCCAAAAATATGGAAAATATAAAAATTCACAACAAGAAAATTGCAATGGATGCTCCTGTCAGGGAAAAATACATTAAATAAGGATGCTTTTATTAAGTCACTAAACAATTCCTTTTAGTTTGGAAAGGTAAACTGGTAGGCAAGGTTACTTTTTTCTGTCATTTTTTTCTTGTTGAACCTATACATCTTGGATGCATTCACATGATATATACTTTATCGAACAACTTCATTTCGAGTGATCTCCTTTTCCCCTCAATTATCGTATTATTTTTTCACTCCATTGCTTCTCATTTTTAGTCCGTAGTCTAACCTCCCATACTCAAAGTGATACCCTGCAGTCTCTATGATCAAATCAGGATTTTTCCAAACTCTCAAGGTACTGCTATACCCTCTGTCTCTTTAACTTTAGTTTTTAGTTTATCCATTTCCTTCTATACTCTTCCACTATCTAATTTTTTCAATAAATTTATTCGTCTGTGTATCTACAGTCCCATTTTCACACGTTCATCTACGATTTGTATTTATCTTAAATTTTGCTTCAATCTTTTAATGAATGGATACACCTACCTACAGCCTCTTGTTTTTATCACTACATTCATTACGTTACTCTTCTGTTTACTCTTACTTGTACACACTGTTTCAAACTCTCCTCACTATTATTTTCTTCTTCACTGGAACCATGTATTTCAAACAATTTTTCTTTCAAAACTCAGTCTTACAAGATACTCTACATTCTCATTAACTCTTATTTTAGAATTAGCACAGTCAGTATCAGAAAAAAAAAATCAAATTGAACATGACTAGTAAGTTGATAACTCGCAAGAAAATCTAACACAGAAAGGAAAATGCACTTAAGCCTGAACCATAAAATTGATTCTAAAAAATTCAAGTCGGTAGTATATGGTGCATTAGAACATTTTGTGATCTTTAGGGAATGAGTATCATTGATTATGTTTGTTAAGCTTCTTCACAGCATTAAGAAAACTTCCCAAATTGTGAGTGACTGCGTTGATGCTTTACAAAGCATATAGCTCACACTATTGTATGATCATTCTCATCTTAAAGACATCAGAAAGAATAATATTCCAGTTATGTAAAAACAAATCTGGATCATGTGACTTTGTTACCATCACCCACTTTTGATATTGAACGTTTTATAAAATTCACATAGTTTTCTGGCAACATAAAATTATAGGCTAAGTGTTGTGAAAGAACAGTAGCAACAAATAACTTCAATATGACACCCATATAGCACAAGGGTTGCTATGTACTTGGGAGCTGAAGCATAGTGTGATATTGGGTAATCAAAGTCTCAGTTTTTCCTTACATCTTGCTCGTAGTCCTCGAAAAGCAATCCTTTCTGAGGATATGCTCTTTTTTCAACCGTATTTCCCAATGACTGTATCATTCCGGATCCATTCACCATGGACAGCATGACAAACGACATGAAAACAACCAGCTTGCCGTGAAGCGTTCCTTTAAAATTTAGTAGTACCATCTCAAGCCTGGCCAAGTAAACTGAAAAATAACTGGAAAATATGGAGTGGGTTGAGTTGGGAAAAAAAAAAGATTCTAGGGGTGCATACTAATATGATAAGATTGGAAACTCCCATATACCTTCTAAGAATTTGTTGCGGCCAATTAAAACAAATTATATTTGTAATAGTAATCAATCATTCTTAATGGATGTTTTACGGTTTTTAGTACACAATCTTTAAAAATAAGTAATATGTTAATGGGGCCCTTAGAAAGCGACATTTAGATATATTTATTGATAGTAAATTGATAAAGTTGTGTGCATTTTATATGCGAGTTGTGATACTTTTTATAAAGTATGTGTGGGTTGGTTAAATTTTTCTATCAAATATCTTTTCTTTCTATTCCCTAGTAGATTTTAATCAGAAACATCGAAGTTTGATGGGCTTAGATTATCAATATCTTTTGAGGGTAGCGGTCTGTTGCCATGTGGGCTTTTAGAAGCAAGTTTTTTTTTATTCAAAGTACTTAAATAAATGAGCGCATAGAGTAATTTATTATCATAAATTGCAAGTAAACCGGCGTTTGATTGGTGAAGTTTTTCAGGGAATATCCAAATATTCCACCTTGTGATATTACAATTGTCACTTTTAATATCTTACTGTACGCTACTTTAATTTTTTTTTCAATTCACTCTCCTCCTGTCCATAGCAACCCTTTTCTTGTTCCTGCGACTTAAATTATTTCTGAAGAGTACGTTATCATCAGCATTTGTTGCAGGAATAAGAAAGTAAGTAAATTTCTATTGATTTGATATTTAAGTGTTCACGTTGCTTTGCGAGATAATGCCTGTGAACAGATTTTTCTTCATCTAATGTTTTTATGAATATTTTTTTAACATTTTGATTAAGCATAGATCGGAGCACATACCATCACGTAGTACAGGTATCGTATGACTGATCCTATCATTAATAGAAGGTACTTCGATAAAGCGTTCCAAATGGAATAGGACCGAGTAGGAAGCATCAGTAATGGATGTTGGTATCAAAGTTTTATATTCCATCCTCAACTGTAGTGGGTTATGTAGAAAAATTATTATGAAACTAAACAATCACGTGAAACTTGGCTTAGCCGACATTTCATGAAGAGATGAAGAATATATAGAAGCATAATAATTCTATCTAGCTTTGCTGATACTTAATAAAAATGACTCGTTAGTAGTTTTTAACGAAATTACATTCAAGCCCATTCATTTTGCATTCATCATTTAGGCCTCTTCAGTATCGTATATTTCTTTGGCCTATGTTATTACGATATTGGTGATGTATTACCACGAAGTCATTGAAATGGGAAGTACATATTTCTTGTGCAATAATTTTTTTTTTTTTTTTTTTTTTTGAAGTGTGCAATATTGATGTTGGACAGGTTTAAGTCTTCTGTAAAATAACTTTTAGGTTGTTTGGTTTAGCTTGAATGTATCAACAGATCCTAATAGTACTTTTTCATTCCAATGTGTATGTTTAGCACACACATTTACCTTTTGGCAAATCTGTGATGCTTCTGAATATGGCAATGATACTGTACAGTTAGTATTCTAACTTGACTTTTCATTGATATATAGTTTTGGCAGGCAATTGCAATAAATATTAAAAAAAATATCTATAAAGCACAGCAAACTTTATGAAAATAGTCTTTTATGTTTTAAACATGTATCCCGGTACAGTTACATGTTTACAGTGCTTCATTTTCTTTACAATTAGGACGTGCTGCTGACAGAATCAAGATGAAAGACATAAGTTCTGAAGCAATTTCACAATCTTTTAAGGTCTTTGCACATTCCATATCAGGAAAAGATCTTTAAATTGTCCTGCTCATTACATTTTGCCGTTAAGAAGAATATTTTTCTGGTGACAAAGTTTGACATCAGTTTTAATTACCCTGGAAAACAAAAGTATGTCACATTAATTGAGGAGATTGAAATTAAATGAAATTATGAAACCAAAGGCTGGTTAATTATATCGTTTGCTATGACGAATGTTGTTAACTTGATCATCAATAAATTCATGACTTTATCACTGTCTTATTTGAAAAGGCCTTGGGTATACAAATCGAAAGTTTCGAAAAATAAAAAGGAATCCTATTTAAATGCTTTTTCACACCATGTTTATTTTACTGTATGATTATTGCATACATGCAGATTGCGAGATTAAGTATAACTTTTTCCCCTACGGGCAAGTGCTAAATCGATTTTTTAAGTTATCAGGCCATGAGCATGTTTCTTCATTCCCAGGTGTAATAGGAGTATAGCCTAATTTCTTATTGCCTAAGGTTGGAGTCTTACCTGGTCCATTGCACCCAAATGTATGGTCTGACCCCCAACGGCCAAACAGTACTTGAACCTCTTTAAATCTTCTCCCAAAAGGCAAAGAGGTGAAATATTATTATATGCAGAAGGCTTCGCTGATCACCAATTTCCAATTGAGGTAACCTGCGTATAATGCCTTCTGTACTTCACCTCAGCTCTTCAGGATGAAAATTTAAAAGACATGATAAACTTCTCTGATAAGGTTTAGGATTTCATTGATCTTGAAATTTAAAAAAGTACACATTAATGGAAGTAATTGATTAAGATTCAATATGGCATTTAAAGCAAATTTTTACACAATCGTGAATCATTAGGAAGGTTATATAATAAATGAAGTCTGTATCTATAAATACGTTCCCGTGTCCTATGAAAAACAACAATAAGTTACAGGTAATTGAGCCCGTTACCAGCCTCTCTAATAACTGGCCCGCCAGACTTAGCGTACTATGGCCCGACCTTTGGGACTATTATAAGTTGAAAACAAGTGGAAATTGTGTAAAAGAGAAATGTTTCCCGTTTACAGTCATGCCATACTGAAGTCTTGTTGTTCGTGAATGTATGCAATAATAGCATTTTATTACTTTACATATAGCTGTAGTATCCAGATAGTTGTCATTTCATAGAGAGAAATATGGAATGATACCTTGCATAAAAACTTCCCTTATTACTTTTCTACCATACCGACATTTGATATAAATCAACCCAGTGTTTAAACATTATTGGGAAAAGAATGACATTGACCACTTCTACTAATATTCTTGACTATAAAGAGGCGGGTCTCTCTCTCTCTCTCTCTCTCTCTCTCTCTCTCTCTCTCTCTCTCTCTCTCTATTTGACATAAATCAACCCAGTATTTACACATTATTGAGAAAAGAATGACACTGACCACTTCTAATAATATTCCTGACTATAAAGAGGCACTCTCTCTCTCTCTCTCTCTCTCTCTCTCTCTCTCTCTCTCTCTCTCTCTCTCTCTCTCTCTCTCTCACTAAAACTGCATTGAAGCTAAGTCGATGTAATAACAAAGAGAGCACGCTAAACTATGAAACACTTCGAATAAATAAGGATAGGATTCGTATCTTTCCCTTGCAAATGGAAGTTCGACAAGACTAAGGAGAAAAAAAAATTATACCGCTTATTTTTCACTAGAATTTATTCCTATAATTAGGGTTGTTTATACCAAAAAAAAGGGTATAAGAGGTGAAATAGACCGCAGGACACGGTTGGCCGTAGAACCGCACGTTATGGTGCGATTTCTGACAGTTGGCGTGTTCTAATTAAAATATACGGCGCCCTCCTGTTGCGTTTATTGGCAGTCTTGGCAAGTTACAAGAGAAGGTGGTCGTAAATTTTATCCTTTCTCACACGCTTCATTAACAGGATTTTGAAAGGAAAATTGAAGATACTCACGACTTGGCAGGTGTCGTCGTGGTCACTCATTGTATATAAGGAAATGATGTACTGATACAAGATATTTCATTAACAGGATTATGAGAGGAAAATTGAAGATATTCACGACTTGGCAGGTGTCGTCGTGGTCACTCGTTGTACCTAAGGAAATTGTTTACTGCTACTCAGTGTAATCATAGAAATTTAAAGCATTTTTACATAGATTATACAATTATTAGATTTGTATTGAGATAGGTTTTTCAGTTTTAAGGTAATTAGTGGAAGAGGATTGTATCTTTGAGTGGAATTCTTTATGCTCTAAGTACCTTACTCTTCTTTGCCTTAATGGGATTTCTGAATTTCTATGCAGATCGCCATTGGTTTAAATAATGTGTACTGTTACCACCAATAATCTCTCTCTCTCTTTCTCTCTCTCTCTCTCTCTCTCTCTCTCTCTCTCTCTCTCTCTCTCTCTCTCTCTCAGAAGGTAATTCAATTTCCAGATTTAGGTTGGATAGAATCAAATTAGTTTTAAAATATAATTCAGTTAACTTAGCAGTATCACAAAACAGTCTAATTGGAAGAAACTAGCAGAATTATATGGAATTTAGTCCTTTATTCTCCTACTCTATGTTATATTTTTATAAACTGAAAAAAAAAAAAAAACGTTGACAATATTGAAAATTTTCACCTTTACCCCTCATGATTGTCGAGTCAAAAGATTATCCTTTTGCGTGAAAAATATTGCTCTACAATTATAGTTTTTTTTTTTTTTTTTTTTTATTTTAGCATGATTTATACGTTGGATTTTAACAAATATTCATCTATATACGTGTAACTTTTGCATGTAGATAACTTTCCAATTGAAATCTATTTTGAATAATGGAAAGGTTTTTAAATATACAGGCACAAAGAATATTTATTTATATGAAATGTATAATCTTTATTTTTTTTGACAAAACATTTGCACAAAATATATTCTAAAAACGGCTTTTTTTTGCGCTGAATGCCATATATTTTATTTTTTAAACGGCATAAAGTTTTTTAATTTTTATTAACGTAATAGTTTCTTTAATGGAAAAAAATGGTACAGTACTCTAGTAGTGAAAATTACTCCTCTTACATTTAATATAGATTAACAATCATAAATAAAGTCTTTCGTAGATTTCAGTCAGTCTTGACATATATCTCATATTACTTCTACCTTCTTTTTATGTTGTTTGAATAAACAATTTCAGTAATCTTTTCTTAAATTATATACATTATGCGTATGGTTCCAACCTGTTTAATGGTTATGACACTCCTCTCACAAGAAAGAATGCCTTGTTCGATTCCCGGAAAAGTAGAATGTTGTTGGCGCTTATTGCTAAATCCAATTGTATCAATATTGATCTGAGCAGTAAATTAGATAATTTTTTGTTAGTCTAAGGGTATCAGGCGCTTTTATGCAATTTTATTGTAAATTTGTCATAATTACATTATTTCAATAATTAGGGAAATTAATACAATTTTATTGAAAATTTGTTATATTTACATTATTTTATTAAACAAATTAGGGAAATCTATGCGATTTTATCGAAAATTGGTTACATTTACAATATTTTTTTTATCGAAGTCATAATTAGAAGTATTCTTAGTTTAGAACCAGGGATACTTCCTCTTATGACCAAGATAAAAATGCAATTTATCCCCGTTAGAGTTCCAAATCACACTATTGATTGACTATGTAAAAATAAACTAGTTCATTCTATCAACTTATAATAGAGTTGGATCATTTAATTAAATTTTATAAGAATATGTTTTATAATTTAGATATAGCACATATAAGGTACAAACTCGATGCATTCATATGCAAAGAGATCCGCATGTTTCATGAATTTTTACTTTCTTAAAGTACATAAAACAAAGATTTTAATGGGGGTAAGAATTTTACTCTGTTATTCGCAAGTTTTCACATTATTATTTTGGCTCGTTTCGCTGTTAATGTTGTTTTTCATTATGTCATTATTATTGTTATTGTTGTTATTATTATTATTATTATTATTATTATTATTATTATTATTATTATTTTTATTATTATTATTATTATTTTTATTATTGTTGTTGTTGTTAATGTTATCTTTATTATTACCATCATCATCATCATTCTTGTTGTTGCTGCTTTTCTTGCTTTTGTTTTTGTGGTTATTATTATTATTATTATTATTATTATTATTATTATTATTACTACTATTATTATTATTATTATCATTATTATTGTTACTCGAAGAAATTTTAATATCACTGATATCAATAAAAGAAACAGGGGTATTTACATTTTGATAATCTAGTAGCATTTAAAGATGAATTACTTCGATATTAGTATATAATGGAAAAATAGTCTTAAAAAGGAAAATATTTCATAAGAGAACTTCTTGCATGAAAACCCCATAGGGACTTTCATTGTTCTCCAACTCATTAGACGGACGGAATCGGAATGACAAGGAAGATGGATATGAATGAAAGGGTGGGCTAAATTAATCAATCTCAAACCTGACATTTGAAAGGTCAGTATGTTCCGAAACTCAGGTTTTCAACTAAAGAAGAAATTGCAAGCGCTCTCTCTCTCTCTCTCTCTCTCTCTCTCTCTCTCTCTCTCTCTCTCTCTCTCTCTCTCTCTCTCTCTCTCTCTCTCTCGGAAACGGTTTCAGAGGGTATTCTTAGTTTTTTAGGTAAATTTTTAATACAGATGTACGCCATATTATATATATGTATATATATATATATATATATATATATATATATATATATAAACCCATTATCACGTGAAGGTGTTCCCATTCAGTAAGGGATATTATATGAATATATATATATGCATATATATATATATATATATATATATATATATATATACATATATATATATATGTATATATATATATATATATATATATATATATATATATATATATATATATATATATGTAATATCCCTTACTTAATGGGAACACCTTCTCGTCGTAATGGGTTGATATATATATATAAACCCATCAACACGTTAATGTGTTCCCATTCAATAATGGATATTATATGTATATGTATATATATATATATATATATATATATATATATATATATATATGTGTGTGTAGATATATATATATATATATATATATATATATGATATCCCTTTCTGAATGGGAACACCTTAACGTGATGATGGGTTTATATATATATATATATATATATATATATATATATATATATATATATATATATATATATATATAAACCCATCATCACGTTAATGTGTTCCCACTCAGTAAGGGATATCATATATATATATATATATATATATATATATATTTATATATGTATATACATATATATATATATATATATATATATGTTTATATATATATTTTTGGGCTCAAGCCATGACGTCCTGATGGAAGGTTCCTTTTGGTAGCTTCCTTGGGTATATTAACTACAAGGATATTCCCAGAGAATTAAACCACAGGTTATCACAGAATTCTTACTTCTGGTGCAAGTATCTTAAAGGTTTCCCTTTAAGACATCGTATATCAACCGGGGACGCATGTATTAACACGCCACATAGCTATCTGCACCCCATATAGAGTTAACACTTCGATATGGAAAGGTGGAGAATAACTGGGGAGCCGTTCCACAGTTACACTCGTCCGTGGCTACTTTTGGTACTCGAAACGTAAAGAAACGGGCGCCACTGTTAAATGACGTCACGTCCGTCCTCATCCTTCTGCTTGTAGCTACCTTGCATAGACGGATTTTCCCCTTGTGCGTTTTTTATCGGCTTGCATCTTCGTTATGTCGCTACCCTCGGCCTCGCCTTCTTCTGGAAAGTTGAGTACCAGGTCCCAGTATTGTTTAAATAAGCTCTGGCCGTAAAATAACTTATACTTTTCGTAATATTTCGTGTTTTGTGGCGGAGCTGTGCTGCTACCGGACACACCATTTTATGGCGTCGCTGTTCTCTTGCATGGCTTATTTAGCTAGTCAGAACAGCTTATTCCGGCCTCTTAACTAATTGATATTGTTAGTTATTTAGTCTTCATAACTAGGAACTTCATATATCGTGTTTTAACGCTCTATTATCCGGTCATCGCCTGACCCCATACTAGATTGCTAGCACCAGTGTTCATGCATGATATATTCCAGTGATCCTAGGTTAAGTTATGAAGATAGTGGCATTATTTATCATACTGTTTACTGTGATGCAAGTGTTTTTCGCCTTCAGGGACCATATAGGGGACCGGTTTGATTGTGTACCTTTCTAACCTAACCTAAATGTAGGAACCCCTATATGCTCCCTCCATCCCCTGCCTACGGGCATTCCCTCTGTGTGGCCATGCTCCCCCTTCTACATAGGGGAATCGTGTCCATAATCAGAGTAATTATCGCTTCTCGGTCTACCCTAAGGGAATGATCCCCCCTTAGGGTCGCGACCAAGAAAGAGGAACGGCCCTGTCCTTCTTCAGTTGCTTATGGTTAGGTTACTTACCCTTCCATGCAACTTGCGATGTGTCTTTCAGCCTACCTAGCCTGGGATTTAACACTCCTTATCTAGGTTAGGCCCTCGGGGGGGGGCTAGTTCTGTACTGTTATAGTTTGAGACGGTACTCCTGCACCGTTCTCATTCTGGTTACCTACCCTAGGCTAGGGAGCGTCCTCCCTTTCCTTGGTGGCCGTTATTGTACAGAGCCTCCCCTATGGAAGACCCCTCTTCTTCTCCCTCCCCATCTATCCCTTGGTGTAGACTAGCTTATACATAGGCTAGCCTATACATATCTGTCCCTAGTCCTACGACTCCTCCTTAGGGTGGAGTGATAGGGCTATCTTGATCTCCTGTTGAGCAGGCCGCTCTAGTACATATACCCTTCATAGCGTCCTATGGGGTTAGCCACTGGCTGCGACTTGTCCAACAGGGGTTCCCCCCTCTTGAGTGTACCCTAACCCTCCCTTGGGTTACCCTGGCACCCGGCCGACTGCCGGCCCCCTGCCATTGGATGATAGGTCCCTCTCCTATCATGGGTACACTCCCTCAGGTGGGATGCCAGAGGGGTATGCGATCTTACCCCTCCAATCCCTCCTTATCTGTCTCTCTATCAATCCTGGTGCCGGTCCCTTGCCGCCTCTACTGCCGGCGATACCGCCCTTCCTTTGGTGACACACTCATAAGATACCCTCCCTCCCCTAAGTCGCCAGCCTTCCGTGTGCCGGAGGGCTGCCGCCTTCCGTCGGCATGCAGCCGATGGCCCACCCCTCTATTACCTAGTTTCGGTTGTCCGGCCTTCGGGCTGGCCTCCGGCGTGCCGGTATGGATTGCCGGCGGTCTGGGTATCCTAGCAAATTCCGCCTCACCTTATGAACTGATCACCAAGCCGTCAGCCTTCGGCTGCCTCCGCCTCCGCCTCCCGCCGGCGTGCCGCCGCTGTGCCGGAGGCCGCCAAGTCGGTATTATGCTTAGATCCTCAATGTGTCTGCCTTAATGCCTTACACCCTGCTGGAGCGGCCTCCGGCGTACCGCCGGTCTGCCGGCGCCCTCCAGAAGCACCAAGGGACTTGCACCCCTTTTACTATCTGTCGACTACATGCCGACAACCCTACACTGCAGCCAGATGGCTTAGCCACTCCGATAGATAGGTATAGTCTTACCATTCTACTAGTGGCTGTGCTGTCTTCTTGCATATTACAAATTTCCAGCATACTCTGTGTGTCTTAGCACGGTTGGTTGCCGGAACCTAGATCTATACGGGGTCTCCTACTACCCCTTTAACCCAAGGGCCTGAGTGGTCTCAGTCCCTGATACACCTCACAGACAATCTCAGCTAGAACTTGGCTTCTACCCACCACGGGGATCCATGAGGATTTCAGTTTTGTGTCCTTCGGTCACAAATGAGATTGCCTATTGATAAGGTTACGGTAACCAACTGGGCAGGATTCACAAGTGTGTGTCTATCTACTTCCTTTTCCCGCTCCTCTCTTCAACATTACAATATTCATGAATTATTTAATGTTAAGTGAAAGTTTATTTACTTAAAAATTTAACTTTAGAGTAATGTAAGTCATTCTTATGCCTTCCATATACTCAGGATCTCTTTCTTTTACAGGAGGAGTATATGAAGTGTGACCACAACTTCTGTGGAGTGAAGCGCCCGGACTTCTACGGGCACAAGGCGTATCGGACCCATGCCCCCTGCGCCGCCAAGAAAGGCGACCTGAAATATTGGGACCCGCAGCACTGTACAGTCTGCAAGAGTCTTCTGGTCGAAGCGTTCAACGATCCTCCTTCAGCGGAGGTAAGGGACAACGCTCGAGAGAAGCTACGCAAGTGGGTGCGTGGCTTCCAGAAGAACGCCACCTACCGTATCTCGCTACCGAAGATTTGAGGGCCTTGCTATTCCCAAAGGCATTAAAAGACTCAGTGGTCCCTAGTGATCAGATTCCCACCGTCCAGATAGTGGTGGAACCTGATGTGGTCATGGCCCAGTCCATGCACGAGTGCCGTTTAGATTCCGACAACGTGGAACGTATGTCGGAAGTGTCGGAGACTACGGAGAGAAACCTCATGGGCGAGGAGCTCGACTATGAGGAAGATCAGGTGGAATACCCTGATTCGGAGCATGAGGTCGCCCCCGCTTCTACCCCTGCACCAACTCCTACACCGACTGAGGAATCACTTCCTTCTACATCTGCTACCCCGGACCCCATCCCATCTAGCACTCAGGAGATCTTCAAGATGCTTGAAGCTCTCATGGATAAGAAACTTCGCGAGACTCATGAGTTTTTCAAGTCCAACATCGGAAGTTCTAAGCAACCGAAAAAGATTTCGGTTAAGGACCTCCCTTCCTGCTCGGATACTAACCCATGGAGGTATGCCGAGCACATGCCGATCACCACGGGCAAGATCTTCATCAGTGAGAAGGTCGGCTCGATCCCGTTGGAAGAAGTGGAGTTCTTCCCGAACTTTGAGGCTTACCCGGACTGTTACGTCCGACTCAGGTCCGAACCCGCCTCTAAAGAAGAGACCGAACAGAAAGAGGTTATTGTGTTCGATCTCTCGAAGGCCCAGGCTATGCTAGCCAATGCGGTGAAAAGTAGGGGGTTCACCAATTCAAAAATGCCGGCGCTTAGTAAGAAGCACCCGACCTTCGTCGCACCAGATAATGCGACCTTCCCCTTTCTTGAAAAGGCCTTCACTGCAGTACATAAAGCAATGGAAGAAGGGAAACCTTGTCCTTTACTGGAGGAGTGCAGGCCCTTCTCCCTGACCACTCCCCCTGATGATAGGCACTGGAACCTTCTCCATAAACGGGGCATGTCAAAGAAAAGGAAATCCTCTCAGGACGACGGCCCTCAACCTAAGAGGAAACCCACGAAGCCAAAACCCCAGCAACGTCAACAAAGACGGCAGTTTCCGGGATCCGCTACTCCCCAAGTGGCAGCTCAGCCACAACAGACCTTTCAGCTGGTCACCCAACCGGTCCTGTCACAGTCACCGGTCTTCACCCCTGCATTTGAGCAGCAATCCACTACCTTTCGTCCCAAAGGTAGAGGCTCAGGCAGAGGCTCAGGCAGAGATGCGTCTCGCCATCCCTCCAGAGGCAGAGGAGGAAGGGGAGCTAGCGGCCGAGGTAGCAAACCCTCGGGAAGCCAGAAGCAATGATGTGCTTCCGGTGGGAGGAAGACTCCGCCAATTCCATGATCGTTGGACCTTCGATCCCTGGGCACACAGCATCGTCAAGAAGGGACTAGGCTGGAGCTGGACTCAACCACCCCCAACCTTCCAGCAATTCTTCCAACAGTCAACCCCCCTCCTGGAAGAATATGTCCTAGAACTCTTGAACAAGAAGGTGATAAGGAGGGTAAAGTCAACCAGGTTCCAAGGGAGACTGTTTTGTGTCCCTAAGAAGGACTCCGACAAACTCAGAGTCATTCTAGACTTATCCCCCCTCAACAAGTTCATCGCGAACAACAAGTTCAAGATGCTGACTCTTCAACAAATACGGACCCTTCTGCCTCAAGGGTCCTACACAGTCTCGATAGACCTGGCGGACGCCTACTGGCACGTTCCAATGAACCATCACGCTTCCTCCTACCTAGGATTTCGACTCCAAAGGAAAAGCTACACTTTCAGGGCCATGCCCTTCGGGCTCAACGTGGCCCCACGGATCTTCACCAAGCTGGCAGACGCCATCGTTCAACAGCTCCGCCTCCGCGGCGTCCAGGTGATGGCCTACCTAGACGATTGGCTGGTCTGGGCGACATCGCCCGAAGATTGTGTACGATCCTGCAACAAAGTCACCCAGTTCCTAGAACACCTGGGATTCAAGATAAACACCAAGAAATCTCGCCTCTCTCCAGCTCAGAAGTTCCAATGGTTGGGAATCCATTGGGATCTTCAGTCACACCGCCTTTCCATCCCGCAGAAGAAAAGGAAGGAAATAGCAGGGTCTGTCAAAAAACTGCTGAAATCCAAAAGGATCTCAAGACGACAGCAGGAACAAGTTCTAGGCTCTCTACAGTTCGCCTCTGTGACAAACCCAGTGCTTCGTGCACAGCTAAAGGATAACGCGGGAGTCTGGAGACGTTCTGCATTCATCGCTCGAAGAGACCTCAAGAGACGGCTCCCAAACAGACTTCGGTTACTCTTAAAGCCGTGGTCGGAAGCAAAGGCCCTGAAAAGGTCCATTCCTCTTCAACACCCACCTCCATCACTCAACATCCACACGAACGCTTCGCTGGAGGGTTGGGGAGGTCACTCCCACCAACAACAGGCTCAAGGGACATGGTCTCCCCTATTCAAGACGTTTCACATCAACATCTTGGAGGCCATGGCGGTCCTTCTCACTCTGAAGAAACTCTCTCCGCCTCCCTCGATCCACATTCGTCTGACTCTGGACAACTCGGTGGTAGTCAGATGTCTCAATCGTCAGGGCTCGAGATCGCCCCAGATAAATCAGGTGCTTCTCCCAATCTTCCGACTGGCAGAAAAGAAGAAATGGCACCTGTCTGCAGTTCACCTACAAGGATTCCGCAACGTGACGGCGGATGCTCTATCTCGGACAAGCCCGATAGAGTTGGAATGGTCTC
The DNA here is from genome assembly GCF_036898095.1 of Palaemon carinicauda. Classification (NCBI taxonomy): domain Eukaryota; kingdom Metazoa; phylum Arthropoda; class Malacostraca; order Decapoda; family Palaemonidae; genus Palaemon; species Palaemon carinicauda. The sequence goes on from NC_090764.1 coordinate 28,270,084, forward strand.
TAGACGCAAGATCGTTCTTCTTCATCTCTCGCCAAGTCCCGGAACTTCAGATCGATCTCTTCGCAACGAGCGACAACAATCAACTTCCTCGTTATGTGGCCCTGTACGAGGACCCCAAGGCAGAAGCAGTGGATGCCATGTCACTGGATTGGAACAGATGGTCCAGGATATACCTGTTCCCTCCCACCAACCTTCTGCTGAAAGTCCTCTCCAAACTGAGAACCTTCAAAGGGACAGCGGCCCTAGTGGCTCCCAAGTGGCCCCGGAGCAACTGGTACCCCCTGGTCCTGGAGCTGCAGCCCAAGCTGATCCCCCTCCCGGGCCCAGTTCTCTCTCAGCAAGTACAGAAGTCGACTGTCTTCGCTTCATCACTGAAAGTCAGGGATCTTCATCTCATGATTTTCTCTCCCTAGCCGCGAAGAAAAGGTTTGGGATCTCGAAGAAAAGTCTAGACTTCCTCGAGGAATACAAGACCGAATCCACACGACGGCAATACGAATCATCCTGGAGAAAGTGGGTCTCGTTCGTCAAAGCAAAAAATCCTACGGAAATCACCATTGATTTTTGCATGTCCTTCTTCATTCACCTTCATGGACAAGGCTTAGCGGCCAACACGATTTCTACCTGCAAATCGGCTTTGACTAGACCACTACTGTACGCCTTCCAGATTGATCTGTCCAACGATATCTTCAATAAACTACCAAAGGCATGCGCTAGACTACGCCCAGCACCTCCACCAAAACCTATCTCCTGGTCCCTGGACAAGGTGCTCCATTTTGCCTCTAACTTGGACAACGATTCGTGCCCTCTCAAGGATCTGACTCAAAAAGTTATATTCCTTTTTGCTCTCGCCTCGGGAGCCCGAGTCAGCGAAATAGTGGCATTATCAAGAGACTAGGGTCATATCCTGTTTACAGACTCAGGAGAACTTACCCTCTTCCCTGATCCAACGTTTCTCGCAAAAAACGAATTACCCACCAAGAGATGGGGCCCCTGGAGAATCTGCCCCCTGAAGGAAGATGTCTCTCTATGTCCAGTAGAGAGCCTCAAGGTCTATCTTCGAAGAACTTCAGACTTTGGTGGAAGCCAACTCTTCAAAGGAGAAACATCGGGTAGCGACCTGTCACTGAAACAACTAAGAGCGAAAATCACCTACTTCATTCGCAGAGCGGATCCTGACAGTACACCCTCAGGTCACGATCCTAGAAAAGTCGCATCTTCTCTGAATTTCTTCCAGAGTATGGATTTCGAAAGCCTCAAGAGCTTCACAGGATGGAAATCTTCGCGCGTTTTCTTCAAGCACTACGCGAAGCAAGTGCATGAAGTCAAACATTTCGTGGTAGCCGCAGGTAGTGTTATGAAACCTGCAGTTTAACTCTGCATAGAACAGTGAGGTTTTTGGGACTTTAACTCTACGGGTGCCTGTGTTGACCCTCGTGTGATACATAGTGATTTCATGGACACTTAGTGTTTCTCATAGACTGTTCTTTACAAGGTGAAAATGTCATAGACTTCACATGAGTGCCACATGCCTAGGGCATGATGTATTTTTCCCTTTTTAAAGACTGACGTTCCTCTGGAACTTGTGCTTTCTAATTATTTGAAATTTCTTTCAGATTCAAGATTGAAGTCTTCTAATTTCTATGTACATTATTTATTATTGTAAATTAACTTTACATCCCTTATTGCATTTATTACTATTATAACCTGCAATTGTGAAATAAAATGTCTATTTTATTACTTGTGCGTCTCTCTCCGCTCCTATTTACACTATGAAATACATGAATGTCATAGTTTCATTTACCCCTTTCTTTGAAATGAGAAGAATAATATGTTTTTGTCTGTATTATATACTCACCTATGCTGTGTAATATTCCTAATTGAATACTTACTTACGCCATACCTTCGAGACCAGATTGTTCTCTAACCATGGAATATAGTGACTAACCATCACTTATCTACTGTTGAGAATGTTCCTACACGAATATTGACCATTCTGTCTTGTCTCCGAGTCCTTCACGAACTCTCCGCAGGGTGAGTAGCCCTTCGATGACCACTTTGAATTTTGGTATAACCCGTTGGGACTTCTCTGCTGGGGGGGCAGGAAGCTGGATCCCCACTGAACCTCTACCGAGGTCACATTACATACCTCTATTCAAAGCCCTTGGCACTAACTCTAATAGGGGGAAAATTTCCACGATACATTGATTCTCTGGTACTCTTCCATCAGGACGCCATGGCTTGAGACCAAAAAACGGATTTTGAGCGAAGCGAAAAATCTATTTTTGGGTGAGATGGCCACGACGTCCTGATGGACCCTCCCTGCTATTCTAGTCCAGCCTTTCAGGACCCGCCCTGTCCTGCTGTATCATGGAGATTAGCAAGTAGCTGGCATCAGGATGAGGACGGACGTGACGTCATTTAACAATGGCGCCCGTTTGTTTACGTTTCGAGTACCAAAAGTAGCCACAGACGAGTGTAACTGTGGAACGGCTCCCCAGTTATTCTCCACCTTTCCATATCGAAGTGTTAACTCTATATGGGGTGCAGATAGCTATGTGGCGTGTTAATACATGCGTCCCCTGTTGATATACGATGTCTTAAAGGGAAACCTTTAGGATACTCGCACCAGAAGTAAGAATTCTGTGATAACCTGTGGCTTAATTCTCTGGGAATATCCTTGTAGTTAATATACCCAAGGAAGCTACCAAAAGGAACCTTCCATCAGGACGTCATAGCCATCTCACCCAAAAATAGATTTTTCGCTTCGCTCAAAATCCGTATATATATATATATATATATATATATATATATATATATATATATATATATATATATATATATATATATAAACCCATCATCACGTTAAGGTGTTCACATTCAGTAAGGTATATATATATATATATATATATATATATATATATATATATATATATATATATATATCCCTTACTGAATGAGAACACCTTAACGTGATGATGGGTTTATATATATATATATATATATATATATATATATATATATATATATATATATATATATTTAACCTTACTGTTTAGGGATACTTTGAACGTGGTGAAAGGGTTTGAGTATCCCATGATCAACAAAGCTTTATTAGTATTGTCGATCCAAACTAGGTCATTTGCTTTGAGTCTGATTGTTGTTAGCGATCAGACTAAAATTTCCCATCATCACCAATCCACATTGGCCTTCGTGGTTATGGAAACTGGACAAACCTCAGATATTAATTGACCTGTTTGAGGCTTTTGTCCTGTAGTCGAGTAGAAACGGCTGCATTTATTGTTGTAACCTGCATATACATGTGTCTGTGTGTCGTGTGTATGTGTATTTTCCTGTATGTCCAATTAGTTACTTTAGTTATGGTTGCTTTTATATATTAATGGTATTTTTATAACTAGTGATTAATCTATCATTTGAAAAAAAGAATATTTACACATAACGGGATGTATGTTATTAGCGAATATGTTCTCATGAAAATTTCCAGTGGTATTTCTACAGAGGAGGCAAGTATCTTTTATCGTGATATTGATTTGGAGTAAAGATAGGTTAGAAATTATACTTGGGATTGGGTTGGTTATTGGTGGACTAGAAGGCTTTGATTTGATTATTTCAGAATATCCCAATCTATGTTGGTATTATGTCATATTGCGGGTTGTGGTAGCCGAGTGAAAACGTCCTTGCGTTGTGATCGCGAGACTGGGGTTCGAGTTCTGCTCAAACTCGTTAGTTTCTTTAGTGTCTGCAACCTCACCATCCTTTTGAGCTAAGGATGGAGGTTTGGGGTAGCCTCTAAGTCTACCTGCTGAGTCAGCATTCATTGCCTGGCCCTCCCTGGTCCTAGCTTGTGTGGAAAGGGACCTAGGGCATTGTCCTGCTTATTAGGACAATGTCACTGTCCCTTGCCGCTCTCATTCATGAGTGGCCTATAAACCTTTAACCATGGTTAGGTAGTTCGTCAATAACCTTCGATGTCAGGATGTCTGAAAACTACAAATACATAAATAAATCAATCAAGGCAGAACAAGCTAGGCCCATGTCGAGGTCCTTGCAAGATAGGATACTGGTTGCTTTGAAATCAAAATCCTATCTATTATTAGAAGATAAATGTTTAAATATTTATTAAATATTGCGAATGTAGGAATGGTAGATGAAGTGATAGGTAAGGAAAAAAAACTTTTAAGGATTTAGTTAAATTTTGCATCTAGTTTTTGAGGCAACATCTTGATCTGTTTTAATTACATCACGTTTTTTAATTTAACAATTAGATAAAAATCCTTAAGACTCCTTATGAGAGAGTTAAGAGTAGATTCGAAAAGAGTGATTATCGGAAAATAATAACCATGAAAGCAGATTCCTAAGAAATACCAGTGGAGATAGAAAAAAAACAAAAAAACAGATGTTTTATGTACTTAGGAACACCATAGAAATAGATTGGTTTTATGATAAATTTGAAGGTATTTTAATATATTAAATAAAATCATGCAATGGCCTACAAAGTTATAAATTAGGCTTTGTTACAGACCTTTGGCTGTAAAGAACACGTTGTATTCCACACAATTTAAAGGAAACATGGCATACATGAATAATGTTGGATAGGATTTTTTCAGAGACCTTAAAGAATCAATACTAATAATCGGAAATTCCAATTAAATTCCTAGTGGTCACCAAGGTAAACAGTAAGGGGAGTTTAGAAAACTTGAGCTTATATAGAAATACGAGAATCAGTAATTTTAGTTATCCTTCTGGAAACTTAAGTCTCATGTTTATTTCTTAAATTAGGTTAAACCGTTGTTAAGTTAAATCCAAAAATCGGAAATATACTTATAACTCAGACTTTACCTTTAAAGGATTGAGGAACCAAGGAGGGATACAATTATGCCCATAAGATTATCTTATCTTTACAATGCTTGTATATTGACATAATAGTGGTAGGCTGGGGGCGGGGGGTGGACGGGGGGAGGGGCTTTGTAAGTGGCTGGGTAACAAGATCAGCTAAAGTGGAATTATGTCTCAGCTAAAGTGGAATCATGTCTGCGATCAGTTAGTGGAAACCAATTAGAAAATAAAAAAAAAAACTTATTACCTTAAGTGACTTTCGTTGAAGGAAGGAAAATCAGAACTGCGGGAATCTTGTGTGATGGTATAGCATAAAGATTACAGAGAACAATTTGGCAATAGATTCATACACATAAATTTCCTCTTTACATAGATAGGCGTCAATGACCTTGGATATCAGGATGCCAGATAACTGATAATCAATCTTTACATAGAAGTTTACAGCTTTATTTTCTTTCACATTAGTTCTGCATAGCTTTAGCTACAAGTGCATTTAGCATCTCTCTCTCTCTCTCTCTCTCTCTCTCTCTCTCTCTCTCTCTCTCTCTCTCTCTCTCTCTTAGCCAGGGATGGAAATACTATCGTTGTTCTCTCTTCTCTTCACATAAGAGCACTTTTTTTTAGAATATTCTTAGAAATTTTGTAGTCTTTTTATATAGATTTACTTGTGTTCATGTTAGAGGGTGGGTTGGTATAGGTGAAGCAAGCCTTATGCCAGAACGGATCACAGCGTATTTTCTTTCAAATCTCGCTTAGAGTTATTACACGTTTGCTTGGCACTAACGATTCCAAGGTATTTTTAGATTGTTTCAAAGATAATACTCTAAATGAATGACATTTTTATTCAGAAACTTTCAGGATATGTATTGTAGCTGCAAATATTAATATTGCACAATATCCATATTTTGAGTTCGACCTATCTTGGATGAAACTCATTGTTCACTTCGTCTTCTGTAGCCATTTCTGCAGGCGGCCTTTTAAAATATGAAATGTTTAGGCCTAGACAACCCTTTAAAAAAGTATATATATATATATATATATATATATATATATATATATATATATATATATATAATGTATATGTATATATATATATATATATATATATATATATATATATATATATATTATATTATACATATTTATATACATATACACACAAATATATATATACATAAATATTGTGTATATATATATATATATATATATATATATATATATATATATATATATATATATATATATATATATATATATATATATATATATATATATATATATATATATATATATATGCAAAAGGAAGATTTTACGAGCTTGCAGTTTCAAAAAAATGGTGATGAAATAGGTAATTTTGACAGTTGAATAATTCGATTGAAAAAAACAACTATTTTAAAAGAACTATTATTTGCGTTTTAGAAATACGGATGGATATACAATCAAGTCACACAGGACATTCTTCTACAGGTTCTATAGAGTAAAGGCGCCTAACTATATCAAGCCTTGATTTTTTTTTTCTTCTTTTTGTACACTAGAACAAAACTAAAATTGGGAAAGATTCTTTGCAATCGAATCTGCAGAAAAAAAACTGGTGAATGACAAAAAAATAAGCAATCTTGCAAATGGTTGAAGATATTGCGAATGCTACGATCTTCTAATCGAAAAATATGTGAATTGACATCCTAATGAAATCAGCTTCCCATAGTTTGCATAATTATATTCTTAATCGTGAATAATTCCAAGGTATTAATTGAGATTTTCAAGCTATTTACATTGTTTAAAAAAATCGTTATTGTAATCGGATATTTTCCGTAAAAAATATACTGTCCCCAGACGTATTTCAGTAAATAGAGACTACCGTTATTTTTACCCTAATTTGTTATCTTTTTCGGGTTGGTGACCGTAATTTCACTCTATAACGTCAATATATCCGTTTTTTTAAAAAACGGTAAATGCAGGGTGACATTTATTCCAGGATAAATGTCGCCCTGCATTTACCATGTTAAAAAACGGATATATTGACTTTATAGAATGAAACTACGGTCACCAACCCGAAAAAGATAATAAAGTAGGGTAAAAATAACGGTTGCCTGTATTTACTGCTGTCTTTTACAGTAAATTTTAAACAGTATTACTTTTGAAAATATTATAAGTAACGCTACAACTATTTCTACTATCACGAAGAGTAATATCTATCCTTGTTCCCAGGGAGATATTATATTCCAAACCAAGTGAAGGTAAAATCATCTAATTTGCAACATTTTGGCGGATGTAATATTGCAAAATAAAACATTCTTTGAACAAGGAAGTTTGAATACTATCACGAAGAGTAATATGTATCTGTGTTGCCAGCAAGATATTACACAAACCAAGCGAAGGTAAATTTTTCTAACATACGACATTTTGGCCGATGTAATATTCCAAAGAAAAAAAGTTCTTCGAACAAGGAAGTTTGAAACCATTACACACCTGTATTAAAATCAGCAAAGTCCATCCCGATGCGAGATGAGAAAGAGTCCGTCTCTTGATGAATATCTGAAGACGATCAATTCACACGTGAACTGCTCCTTTGAAGTTCATACGAAATATTCGATATTTCTCAGGAAATATGCTTCCAGATATGAGCTCCGAGACTCCACTTACTGCACGCCAAAGCAGGTTAACAAAGACCTTTTGATATACGATATAAAGAGCGCTAAAATCCGTCTGGAAGCACTTTATCTTTTCGCAGAGAGAGAGAGAGAGAGAGAGAGAGAGAGAGAGAGAGAGAGAGAGATGAAAATTAATCAAACGGATATTGTTCTTGTCGGGAGTAAAAATAAGTAATTTCTTATTACATGTATCATTAAACTGACCATGTCTCGAGATAATGAAAAACAATACTTGGAACACAAGAGGTATAAGGATTATTTGAATTATGATTGCTGAGAGAGAAGAAAAAAAAAACAGCTATTTTCCATCATACAAGTCTTGAGAAATCGCCCATAATGAAAATTATTTGGAGGAAATTGCTCGCCAAAAAGTGTAACATTTGAGGTTAAATCATTGGGCTAAAATTTGATTATAATAACGAGAATATTTTCTTCCAGTACAGGCAAAGATGTTTACCCTCCTCTATAACTGATGTCCATCCTCTTCAACTTATGTATGACATTCTTTTTAATTTTACTTTGGTAGAATTTCTGACGACTTTATAATTTATATATCTAACTAGTATTAAAATTCAACCTTTCTTCTTTTAAGAACACTGGTTTCACTTTTTTTTATTTGTATTTGATTTATAAATTTGAGCTGTTTAGCTATGTGTCGGGGCCTGTAAGACCGTTTCGTATCCTTGTGCAACTTGGAAAAATCCCCGTAGATGCACAATGAATTGAAAGTTGAAAGAGGTTGGACAGAAATATGGAAGAAAAGAAGCAAAAACGGAGGTATAAAAGTACTTTTAGATTTCAATTTGTTTTACGCATATTGCCTAAAGCACATTGCACATACTGGTTTTTTTTTCAGTCTAAGTAATCATGTATAAAAACTTGTTCATAATGAAACTTAAAATCGTTGTGGAAGTATGCCTGACTGTAGCTGACACAAAGTGGCTTACACCGCACGTGTTTCATAAGCACTCATATACTGCAGTGGTATTGCTTTTTCTATATCTCGCTCTTTCCCTCACTGATAATACAAAAACCTGTTTAAGCTTGCCATCGCGTGTTTCATATTGTTGGAATTTTTGTGACATCGTTGTTCTCAACTGTTTTTATATAAGCTCGTTATCTGTTGAATAAACTTCATTTGCAATCATCTCTCAGTACCTAACAAGAGGGGCTTGAAACCTGTTAAGAATGGATTCCGTTTGCTTATGGCACATTTAATTGCTTTCCTTCTGATGGTCTTCTAAGTTCAGTATTACACAGGAAACTTAACATCAATATTTGCGTTTTTTTCTCTTTTTTTCTTTTCTTTTTATTAATAATAATAATAAGTGCTATTTTCTAAATGTTGGAGTTTCCTCGTGTGGGAAGGAATTACAGTCCAGTATATGTCATCAGAAAACGCCTTTAGCAATAAAGAAAATACATTTCCGTTTCTGAAGATTATGAGAAACTATGATTTTAATACTCCACAGTTTTACAAGAAAGTAATTATATGAAGATATCTTGAATATCTGGTTTTCTTTTATTTTAGTAACACTTAAGATTGAGTATATGAATTGTTGTTTCTAGATCACTTGACTCTATAACAACTAAGATGTTCCTATGTTCTTTGAAGAACATGTAAATAATAAAGATTCCTATTAAGCATTATGATATGCTTTCATCTTGCTTCAATAAAAGTTTTGTGAAAAAAATCTAGTTGTTTCTAGTCTTTATTGTTAGGACTTATTTTTATATCCCATTCCTTTATTTCTTGGTCGACTTCTTATATCGACTAAACATTAACATGAATATTTTAGCTGGGTCAGAAGTCAAACAAATTGTTGAACTATTTCAGAGATTCATGAACGCAGTTAACATTCAAGAACCTATTGTATGAAATTTGCGAGTAATATCATGACACATGCTCATATCTCAAGTTCAAGAATTAATGTTCTAAAATGAGGTGGGTAGGTTGGAAATAAGGTCGTTTCACGGTTATACTTACAAAGAATGCTACTTCCTATTTCAATCACGAACCAAGGGGGCTCTTACCTCGAGGAAATGTATTGCCAAATTGTTATGAATTTATAAGATTAGTATGATTCTGCGGTGTATAATGGGGCACTTCTTGCAGCAGTCGATTGCCATAAAAATATTATGGATTTCTGAAAATCGTGGAAATCGAAATAATATCTGTAAGAAAAACTATGTTAAATTTCTGTTTTCGAAACTAAAACTGAGAAATGGAAGGCTATTGATTTATATGAAAAAGACAATATACACGTGACATAAATTGAAATGGCAACATCTTTGCCTTTCGCTTTTCCTATTTCTATATGTTGTCGCTGTTTCGAGCCAGCCTTCTCCATCTTTCTCTGTCCTGTACATCTTATTCTCGTAGACCCTTTTCCTTTATGCCATTCAATGATAATGTGAAAAAGCAACATGGCAAGTATTATCTTATTCGCTATTCATTTTTATGGTGATATGAATGTTTGTCATCGATTTTCTATCGAAACAGTACATGGCTAATCAATCTAATAATACATTATATAAAAGAAAACGTGTGAATTGTTTCATGAATTATATACAATGAAACATGGTCGGAAATCAGTGAATATTCGAATCGTCGACGAAAATATTACTTCAATGGTAATTCCGTCATTTATACTTTAAATGATTTAGATGTATATACGAGATATAATTTTTTTATTATGAATTTTTTATATGTATCCATTTTACTTGTATTATTATTCAAGAATGGGATAGTTTGAGAGAGGTAATATTTTTAAAGATTTTTTGTTTATTTGATTATTTTAATCTTGATCTCTTCATGATGGTGTCTAGCCATTAGCCTAAACTCCAATTCAGTCCATTAACCATTCCTAAAGTATATCAAAGAGCGCTAATGCATTGCTCATGTAGAAGGATATGAACATGTCTTGAAGTAAGTTAAATAAATAATTCCTTATACTAAATGGGGTTTTATTGAACTCTTGACGATGTAATCTCCTTAAAAGATATTTGTGATGACGCAATCCCTTACTGATTGACCATATGTCCCAAGACATGTATATTTTGTATACGGTAAATGCCCCATTTATTGAATTTTGTATTTAGTCATTTGCTGTTGAAAGAATTTGCTTGGTTTGTAAACTTCACGAAGAAGAAATCTACACTTAAATTTCAATGCGTGTATTATTCAAGTGATTGGGACCTGCAAGCCAAATACCATAAAGGTTGCAAAGCTGAATTACTAAAATTGATAAATAAACAATGTTTATAGGTGTGCGTATGGCTAATGCACGTTAAAATACATGTTAATTATTGCCCGCGTTAAATTGAATGCATTTCACATTATTTTGGGCTTTAAAATAACTTTTATAATGGATTTTTTCCAATATTTACTGATAAGTGTAAAATAGAAAGGTTAGATTCCTTGCTAAATCTTTGTGACTCAATTTCAAGAATATTCTATAGTCATTTGTGAAGATCCCAATGATTCATTGATTTTACCTTTGAATCAACGTAGAGTACTGTTGACTCGTTAGTTTTGCTAACAAATAGCGCGGGATTGGGTCAAATCACATGTTTTGTTGCTCCAGAACACTACAAAATTTATATTGTGTATCATATTCTTTACCTTTTGACTTCCTGCAGTGAGTTTTCTTTTTTATATAATTGACGACTTGTTATTTCTTTCTGTGATTTATAACCTGCCCTTCATTCTTCATTGCGTCAGCAGTTGTCAGTTGGGTGACTATATTTATATGGAACTTGTACCAACCGTGTGTCACACAATTGTACATAATTCCTTTTGTATATATTATGCTTGTATCATAGCTCTTCCCTCGCACTAAAACGAACATGAAAATTCATGTCTGCTTTTCTCCTCTGTAACATTGTCAATATTTGAACATGAAAATTCTTGTTGCTTTGAGATTTTGTATATAAAGGAGAGTGTTCTTTAATAAACAACTCAGTTGATTGCATCCTGCCTTTAAGTCATAACCTCTCTCTCGGCACCGTCACATTGGTGACCCCTGAAGTCGACTCGCTCCCACTGCCTTCCACCCCCACCTCCCTCGCCCCTCCATCGTTGGTACTATGACGGACTCTACTACAGCAGTTGGCGCTGCGGCCACCCCATTGAAACTTTCACCGTTCGCCAGCGGAGAGGCATTTGCTTGGTTTCAGGGCGCAGAAGTCCAGTTTCGCATCAACGGCGTGACTCTCTCAACCACCAAAGCAGATTATGTTCTTGTGGCGATACCCGAGGTCACCTTCCCGGAAATATCCGACTGGCTTTGTGAACAAGGAGACACGCCAATAGCATATGACGCCCTCAAAACATACCTGCTGCAGCAGTACTCGCCGTCGCCAGCCGCCCGTGTAGCAAAGCTTTTTCAGCTCTCGCAACAACCGTTGGGGGACCAAAGGGCTTCGCTTGCCCTCAGGGAAATGACCAGTATCGCTCGCCTTCAACCTGCCGCAGACGGCTCTCCTCGTGAGGTGAACCTACTTCGTGCCCTTTGGATACGCCGTTTACCCGGACCTATACGCGCTGCCATACCCGATAGTTTACCCATAAAGGACTTGATGACCAAAGCCGACGCCCTTATGGACAGCCACTTCCAGACCTCCATCAACGCCTCCACCCCTGACGAAGAGGATGCCTATTCAACGTCAACCGAAGCTGACATGAATGCCGTAGGACATACACGCTCACACCGTGACGTGCCGAAGCAGAGACAAAGCCGCCCACCACCCACCAATCGCTCGCGCCCCAACAAACGACTTCTACAGCCACTTACTACCTCCTATCCGCCGCAGTTTTGCTACTACCACTTCAGATTCGGGGCAACTGCGAAGAAATGTGCCAAGGATTGCCAGTGGCCAAAAAACGTGTAAGTAGGCCATCGCTCGTGGCGGTGGCCTCCCGTGTTTCTAATCTTTTCTTTTTACAGGATGCAGGAACGAGCGTGCGATTTTTGGTAGAAACAGGTGCTTGTCGTTCTCTTTTGCCAAGGAAACTCTTCAAGACACGACATAGTCTGTCTACATCTGCCGACGTCCGCTTGGTAGCTGCCAACGGATCTGCGATACCCACCTACGGTTACGAGAACCTCACATTATCGTTCGGAAACGGTAAATTCAATTGGAAGTTTCTCGTTGCTGATGTCACCATGCCAATCCTCAGTGCGGATTTCCTCTCTCTTTTCCACTTTCTGGTCGATGTCGCCCACCAACGATTGGTCAACGCAGACTCGTACTTGTCGACACCTCTTCAACCCGCCCCCTCTAACCTCGCTCTCCACATTAGCGCACCCACGGATGCCTACGCCCACCTCCTCACGTCGTACCCGGAAGTTTTCCGTCCAGAACTTCGCCAAACGCCCACGGTTCCTGCCAAGCACGGTATTTATCACCATATCAAGACGACGGGACCCCCAGTCTTCGCAAAATTCAGACGTCTGGCACCGGAACGATTGGCAGCCGCCAAACAGACGTTCACCGAAATGGAGGAAATGGGCCTTTGCCAAAAAGGCCTCCAGCCCATGGTCGTCACCCTTACACATCGTTCTGAAGAAAGACGGCTCCCTCCGTCCGTGCGGGGATTACAGGCGCCTGAACATGCAAACAGACCCGGATCACTACCCCCTCCCAAACATTGCCGACGTGATCTCCTACCTGCACAAAGCAAAGGTTTTCTCTACGCTCGATCTCCTGAAGGGGTATTATCAGGTGCCTATGAACCCAGAAGACATCCCCAAGACTGCCATCACCACTCCATTTGGTACATACACCTTCAATTACTCCTGTTTTGGCCTTCGTAATGCTGGGGCCACGTTTCAACGTCTCATGGATGGCATCTTAGGGGACCTCCCTATCTGTGTATGTTATGTGTACGACACACTTGTGTTCTCCTCCTCAAGAGGAACACCTCCGCACCTGCGCATCGTACTCGACCGCCTGCAACAAAACGGCCTTGTGGTCCGGTACGACAAGAGTACCTTTGGCGCCAACGAAGTGTCTTTCTTAGGGCACCGTATCACTCCTGAAGGTGTCCACCCCCTCCCTGAGAAGGTAGCAGCCGTTCAGAACTTCCCCGTGCCCTCGACCGTCAAAGCTCTGCAGGAATTCTTGGGCATGATCAACTATTATCACCGTTTTCTGCCAGCCATTGCCGCCACTCTTGCTCCCCTCTACGCCTCCCTCAAGGGCAAGCCAAAGGACCTGAAGTGGGGTCCCCTTCAAGATGCAGCCTTCTGCAATGCAAAGAAGGCCCTATCAACTGCTGCGGCTCTCACTTTTCCTATCCCACATGCCCCTCTCCTTCTCTCCACCGATGCCAGCGACGTCGTTATTGGTGCAGTACTCGAGCAGGTGGTCAAAGGCTCGCCCCATCCATTGGCCTTCTTCAGCAGAAAACTGTCCAAGGCAGAATCGGGTTATTCTACCTTCGATCGAGAATTGCTGGCGGTGCACTTGGCTGTCCGTCACTTTCGCCATTTCTTAGAAGGTACGCCTTTCGTCATTCGCACAGACCACATGCCTCTGGTGCACGCCTTTACTTGAAAGTCTGATGCCTGGTCCGCCCGGCAACGCCGACATCTCTCCGCCGTGGCTGAATACAATTGCACCCTTCAATACGTCCCTGGGAAAATAAATCCCGTTGCCAATGCCCTGTCAAGAAACACGTTGGTTGCCGTTCAACTGGGATTGGGTTACAACGCCCTGGCTGAAGCCCAACGACAGGATCCAGAGTATCAAGCACGTAGGACATCCTGCACGTCCCTCCGTTGGGAAGACTTTCCCCTCGAAGACTCCAACACCACCCTCCTCTGTGACGTCAGTACTGGCAGACCACGACCTTGGATTCCTGCTCCCATGCGCCGACAGGTGTTTGATTTCATTCACGGCCTTTCACATCCCTCGTGCCGTTCTACTGCACAGCTGCTGAAGGCAAAGTTCATTTGGCACGGTATTTCTAAGGATGCTAAGGATTGGGTCCGCACCTGTACTTCTTGCCAAACTTCCAAAGTACATCGACACACGGATTCAGGAGTGGGCACCTTTCCTCAACCTCAGCGTCGTTTCGCATACATTCACGTCGACGTTGTAGGCCCCCTACCCACATCATAAGGACATCGTTACCTGTTTACCATCATCGACCGCTCCACCCGTTGGCCTGAAGCCATTCCCATGGAAACTGCAACGTCCGCCTCATGTACATCTGCCTTACTCTCTGGATGGATTTCAAGATTCGGTATCCCTGAACATATTACTTCTGACAGGGGAACCACTTTCACCTCTCAATTGTGGACATCATCAGCGAATCTCCTGGGCATCACCCTACATCAGACAACGGCCTACAACCCCGCTGCCAATGGAATGGTTGAACGTTTTCATCGCACCCTTAAAGCAGCTTTGATGTCCCGCTGCAAGGATTGCAACTGGTTTACTCATCTTCCCTGGGTCCTCCTTGGACTAAGGACCACTCCTAAAGACGCCCTCGACGTCTCGGCAGCTGTAATGGTGTATGGCGACCCGTTGGTCGTCCCTGCCGAATTTTTTCCTTCTACAACCTCCTCCGACGATCT
>NC_090764.1:28290177-28310177 GCF_036898095.1 Palaemon carinicauda
TTTTGAATTATGATGAATAGCAGTAGGAGCATTTTCATTTCCTTGCTTGAAAAAAAATACATCTAATAAAACACTTTTTTTTTTTTATGATTTTCTTCAATAATGTTTACCTGCCATTCTACTTAAATAAGTTTTTTTTTTTTTATGATGAAGATACGGTAACATGAAGAGCTAAAACGAAATTATTTTCTTTTTCATATATTGTTATAATGGATTTAATATATACGTCTCTCATTTAATACTTTTCGATTTGTAAGAGGTACCACGTTTTACTGAAAGGGAGATATATATATATATATATATATATATATATATATATATATATATATATATATATATATATATATATATATATGCAGAAGAACCACAGGGAAAATGAAAATACGAAATATACGTTTAAGTTCTGACTAGTTTCGTGATACTTCTTCAGAGGACTGATTTATTGAGAGAGGTTTCTTTACATTTTATAGGGAAAGCAAACGTAGGAACATACATATAGAGATTTAGAGAACAATGACACTCCCTTACCCGCTACCTAGGCTTGGGCCAGGTGTTAAGTGGGCGGAGTCCCCAAGCTCATCAGACACCTGCCAAAAAGGGTCATTTGTAGTGGCGGGTAAATTCTTGTTTATTTTTTTTTTTTTAATTTCAGTACAGTTTATTTATATGAAAACACGGTAGCCTTATCTATATAAATACATAAGCAAAACATACACATACATATATATATATATATATATATATATATATATATATATATATACATACATACATACATATACACATACATATACATATATACACACATACATATATATACACATACATATATATACACATACATACATATACATACATACATATGTATATATACACTTATATACATACAACATTAATATCATAAACATATAATCATGTATATATCAATACTTATATCTAGCATAACACTATATTGTGCCAATATACTTATGCATACTATATAAAATAATTATACCCTTTAATGAATGGTAGCTTAGGTCTAAATATTAATTTCACAACGACGTTAATTATTCACAATACATTCAATACTACATTAAGTGGTTAATGTTTTTTTTATATAGCTTACAAATCTCTTTACATATAAAGGCGTCGAGTTTATACATTCCATGACCAACATTCAAGTTGTTTTCAAAGGTTTCTTTTATGAAACTGGACTCTATGATGTTTCTTTCCACTAAGACATTTGAATGAACCAATTTCTTTGCACCTGACCAATTAATATTGTGATTTTTATCTCTAACGTGAGCAAAGAGTGCATTATTATCTTGAGCATACCTGACACTTTTCTTATGTTGTTCAATTCTCTTTTCTAGGGCTTTACCAGTTTGACCAATATAGTATTTTTCACAAGCATTGCATGGAATACGATATACACATCCCTTGGTAATGTCAGGAGAATTCTTTATTAAGGCTGTTTTTATTGTATTTTTACTCTTAAATGCTACATTAACATTGAAGTTTTTCAACAATTGGGGAATTTCTTTAAAAGAATTACAATAAGGTAGTACAAGTAAATTTTGTGTGTTGTAGTTTTTTCTGTTATCATTACCGAAAAAAAGTCTTGTTTGCTGTTCTTAGGGCATCATCTAACACAATTTCAGGATACTTTAGTTTTTTACCTATTGCTCTAATCCCATTTATTTCGTCATCAATATATTCAGGGCTGCAGACTCGAAATGCTCTTAAAAACATAGAGGTAAATACAGATTTCTTAACTTTGTTGCCTTGGTTTGAGTAGTAATGCACATATGCCGAGATATTCGTTGGCTTTCTGTATACACTAAACTTGAGTCTATTGTTACATCTATGTATGCGACAGTCCAAAAAAGGTAGGGTACAATTATAGATTTATATCTTTCTATTTGGAATTATTCGTCGCTTTGCACTTGTAATTTTCATTTATGCAGACCTTTAAAAGAGTGGTTAAAAAGAACTTTAAGTTTGAGATGTGTCGAGGACGTAATATATTTCATTTTATCTCGCAGTTCCCTTCTTTTAAAGTTTCATAGAGAGTGATGGGGATGTAGCTTTAGGAATCTTATTTCATTTATCCAATGCTGTGTGTTAAAGTTATCCATTTGTTAAATTATATGTCAGTGTGGAAAAATGAATATACCCACAAGTCCTTCGACGCTTTCTCTCTAGGACCTGTGGTAGTTTCTCAGAAGGTTGTTTATTATACCCAGTTCCCTTACCAGACAAAAAGCATCTCGCCTAAGATTGCTGTCTAGACGTTTTTTTTTTCTTCCTCTTTTTTGTAAGTGTAAGAATGTCTGTTTTTTTATCCTTTAATGTAGAAAGACTTATAAAAAACACCATTTCATTACTACTGGAAATATACCTTAAGGGTTTCTCGTCGAAGATAGGATATTGTATGGTTAAATTTGTCGGCGAACAATCAAAAGTTCCTTACAGTCAATGACAAATGAACGAGTTATTGCCGTAGGAAATTATTTACGTAAGAGGCAGTTGCAACAAAGTTCCAGGGTTTTAATTCTAACGATTTGACATAGTGAATTTAAATGCTTAACAAATATTAAATGCTAAAGTTAAACGTGTTTGACGCTATCTACATAAGAGAAACCTTATTACTATTCCATATTCACTATCTCTGCTCATCAAAGACATACAAATTCATCAACACGAATATGTAAATTATAAAAGAATAAAATGCAAGGACAATGACACTGAGCTGATTAATTCGCTGTAAGCGAAAGACCAAAGAGAATGAATTAGTGCAAAGTGTATTCCTATTTTTTTTATAGACGAAACAATTAACTTTTATTAATCGTTTAAAATTTGTGTGGTACATGTGTTGGAGATCTATGTTTTTTAGCATAAGAATAACTAAGTATCTTTAATTTCCTAGTGACGGAACGATTTTATTTGATATAAACGTGTCTGATTATCCCAGCTTGAGTTTATATTTTTAATAAGATATAATTTCATCTGCGCATTCAGGAAATGTAATTATCACGCGTAACTTACTTGTATGTGGGTCAAATGTAAAGAAAGAAAAAGGTCACTGTTAGAGAGAAAATATGATAATGGCTGAAGGGTTCACAATTAATCAGTTTGAGCTAAATTAGAAAAGGTTTGTGATAAAAGTGTTTAGGTAGTGAATAAAACATTGAAAATACAATAATTGTCCATATAATAATAATAATAATAATAATAATAATTATTATTATTATTATTATTATTATTATTATTATTATTATTATTATTATTATTATTACTACCAGGGTTCGAAAAGCAAGATGCTATAAGCCCAAGGGCACCAACAGGGAAAAAATAGCCCATGAGGAAAGGAAATAAGGAAATGAATAAACTATATGAGAAATTATGAACAATTAAAATAATATATTCTAAAAACAGTAACATCAAACCATACATACATACATATATATATATATATATATATATATATATATATATATATGTGTGTGTGTATATATATACATATATATATATATATATATATATACACATATATATATACACATATATATACTGTATATATATATATGTATATATATAAATATATATATATATATATATATATATATATATATATATATATATATATACTGTATATATATATATATATATATATATATATATATATATATATATATATATATATGTATTTATATATATAAATAAAAAGACTTATGACAGCCTGTTCAACGTATAAACATTTGTTGGATGTTTGAACTTTTGAAGTTCTACAAATTCAACTACCCGATTAGGAAGATCATTCCACAACCTGGTCACAGCTGGAATAAAACTTCTAGAATACTGTGTAGTTTTTCATGATGGAGAAGGCCTGCCTGTTAGAATTAACTGCATATCTATTATTACGAACAGGATGGAACTGTCCGGAAAGATCTGAATGTAAGATTTAAGATTTTGTTTCATTATTCTAAAATCTCTATTTGTTCTTTTGTAAATTATATTGGAACATTAGAACAAATAAGAGTGTGAGTAATAAAAGATGTAGAGTTGAAATTAAAAACTTCCAATAATATGTACAATCTTTATTGTATTTTTTTTTTTTTACAAAATCAAATCAATGCTTTCAGATAAGTAAGATAGATGGATTATTTTGAAACAGTAAAATCTTGAAAAAAAATTGTGTAGACCATTGTAAGCTTTATGAGAAAAAATAAGAATTACAGTTCAGTCAAAAATATCATTTTAAGAATATTGTATTAAAAGAATTGAAATAACCTGTTTCTTCGCTAATATTTTCTGAAAAGCAACATTGTCTATCAAAGATTTTTAATTTCTCTGTCGGCTTTTTTTAGATGAAAACGAAAAATATAATTTATTTATTAACAAGAGTATATTATATTACTCTTGTTAATGCATAAATTATATTTTGAGTCCCTTTGTGTCAATAGACGTTGGAGGAGATAATGATGATGATTAACAAGAGGTAATATTTCAGTTGGAAATAAAAAAATGGAAGTTAGTTTATCATGTTTCAATTAAAAGTTATAAGAAAATGGCTGTTGATTGTAGCATGCACTAAAATTTAAATGATCTCCTGAGAGGCGAGTGTTATGGAACGTTTTTTAAATAAACTCGCTTATAGTTGAGGTAAATAAAGATGGAAATAAAGTTTTCGATATTCTTACATATTTTTTTATTAATATGTAACATTTTTCCCTCGATACAATAATAATAATAACTCCAGCCTAATAGATTCCTAATAGATATTATGTTTTCTAGAGGCAGTCAGGATATAGATTACATTCCTTAAGATGGAATTTATAAACGTGGCTCAAATATTTTATTCCAACAGCAATTTGGAAATTAGTCATAAGTTCATAATTTCACCGTAGCACCACGAATGCTCAACCGAAGTTAAGATTAGGATGAAATAGTAGCCATGAATTTTGAGTGTCAAATAAGATGAATAGGACAGTGCAATTTGTGTTAACTAGAAAGTACAGAGGCAGTAGCTCTAAGTAGCTTCTGCTTCTAAGGAAGGCTTGCCCAAAGTTCTCCAAAACTTTTGGCTGGATGGCTGTAAGTTGCTTGGTAAATTAGGAACATGCTATGAGTTTAGGTCGAAAACTTTGCGATAAGTGACAGTGGAATAGAGATGTTTGAAGGTGGGATGTTTTGAAACATTTTCGTGGGATGAGAGAACCATTAACATTTCTCAATGCTAGTGGGCCGTTCTTGAAAGCAGCTTCTAACATTCAATGCTGTAGAAGTATCGTCATGCTAAAATACAGAACTAGAAATGCAGCTGTTTTGGTAATTCTAAGTATAAAGAATTTCAAGTATCTGCTCTTGAAGTAGATAATGGTTTTTATGGCACTCTAGAAGAAAAGAGAAATTTGCATAGCCGAAAGTACACCTACGGACTTAATTTTGAAAGTTATCTAAAATAGCTTTTGTAACATGCACATTAAACCGAAAGTTTAATCCTAGTTGTTGTTGGTTGGGTTTTTTTTTTTTCAACATTTATCATACCTGAAATCTTTAATACGATATTGTAGATGATGAAAGACCTAATTTTTATGACATCTAATATATTACGACTTTTTACTTAAAATCGCTAAAATTTAATACAAGAGATAATTTCAGAAAAAAAATTTTATTTTGATTTTTCAGGTTATTTTTAAACAAAGCACTTTGTATGTAATTCTAAGGGACTTTACCGGTTAATAATATATATATATATATATATATATATATATATATATATATATATATATATATATATATATATATATATATATATATATATATATAAATACGTATATATATATATATATATATATATATATATATATATGTATATATATATATATATATATATATATATATATATATATATATATACTGTATATGTATATATATAATGTATATGTATATATATATGTGTATATATGTATATATATACTGTATATGTATATATATATGTACATATATATATATATATATATATATATATATATATATATATATTTATATATATATATGAAAAAAATTCACATTTAAACGTGTTTTTCATTTTTCAAATAAGCCATATATAATAATACATTAAAGTCTGGATTCTCTTAACGACCTCGGGATCAGAGCCCCAGGCGAAATCACTCAAAGACTATAGTATTTGACCAGCCGGGTTTCGAACCCTGGTCCAGGATAGTTGTATGCCATTAACCATACCACTCAGGCACGAAGAGTGGCTGAGTGGTATGGTTAATGGCATACAAGTATCCTGGGCCAGGGTTCGAAGCCTGGCCGGTCAGATACTATAGTCTTTGAGTGATTTCGCCTGGAACTCTGATCCCAAGGTCGTTAATAGATTCCAGTTATTAATGTATGAACATATATGGCTTATTTGATATATGTATATATGTATATATGTATATGTATTTTAATGAAAGATTGAAAAAAAAAGCAAATCAGGCAATGGTTAGGTTAAGTAAAATTTTGAATTAAATCGCCTGATATTACATATAAAAATCAGGCTATATATCTGTTTAGTGAGATTGGTGTTACTGTACGGGCACGAGTCGTGGTATGGCAATGAAACAATATCCAACAGATTTTGTAGATTTGAGAACAAAAAAGAATATTGGGAGTTAAATGGCAGGACAGGATTAGAAATTAAACTATAAGAGAAATTACTGAAGTGCCATATGTGGATGAGATCATGGTCAGGGGTAGATGGATATATATATATATATATATATATATATATATATATATATATATATATATATATATATATATATATATATATATATATATATATACATACTCATTTAGACATATATCTAATTTAATCTTTTAGCTACCAGCTGAAGTTACAGTACACTCTAAAACATGTAGTAAATAGTACATTGCTAAATCAATCTACAAAAATTTGCATACAGTGACATTTACTCTTCTTTCGTCGAAGTCATTAAGTGGATATATTTTTATAATTAGTCATGGATACTCAAATATTTGTTCAATTAAACTTGGTTTTACGTATAGTATACTATACTACAAAACGCTTTACAATACAATATAGCATTTAAACTAGCATAGGTTATCCTCTCTAAACTTTGAGAAGTTCTGTATTCACAGTATTAAAAAATGTAATTTCACAAGTTGTGTACACGAATTATGCTGCTAAAATAGGACTAATAGACATGAATTAAATAATTAATTTTTGTATAGATAAAGAGTGAATGAAAGAATTAATTTCGACAATTTAACAGAAGTGATCAAATCTACTGTACCAACCGTGTGTCACACAATTGTACATAATTCCTATTGTATATATTATGCTTGTATCTGCGCTCTTCCCTCGCACTAAAAAGAACCTGAATGATCATGTCTCCGGTTTTCCTCTGAACTTTGTATGTCTCTCGAACATGCCATGTCCTGTTGCCTTGCCGTTTTGTATATAAAGGAGAGTGTTCTATAATAATATAGCTCAGTCGTTCGTTTCCAACCTGCCTTTGATTTCACAACTCCTCTCTCGGCCCGTCACATTGGTGACCCCGGAAGTCGACTCGCTCCCACCGCCTTCCACCCCCACCCCCTCGCCCCTTCATCGTTGGTACTATGGCGGACTCTACGGCAGTTGGTGCTGCAGCCGCTCCATTCAAACTTTCATCGTTTGCCAGCGGAGAGGCGTTTGCTTGGTTTCAGCGCGCAGAAGTCCAGTTTCGTATCAGGGGCGTGACTCGCTCAACCACCAAAGCGGATTATGTTCTCGCGGCGATACCCGAGGACACCTTCCCAGAAATATCCGACTGGCTTTGTGAACAAGGAGACACCCCAATAGCGTATGACGACCTCAAATCATACCTTCTGCGGCAGTACTCGCCGTCGCCAGCCGCCCGTATAGCAAAGCTTTTTCAGCTCTCGCAACAACCGTTGGGGGACCAAAGGGCTTCGCTTGCCCTCAGGGAAATGACCAGTATCGCTCGCCTTCAACCTGCCGCAGACGGCTCTCCCCGTGAGGTGAACCTACTCCGTGCCCTTTGGATACGCCGTTTACCTGAACCTGTGCGCGCTGCCATACCCGATGTCGATAGTTTACCCATAAAGGACTTGATGACCAAAGCCGACGCCCTTATGGACAGCCACTTCAAGACCTCCATCAACGCCTCCACCCCTGACGACGAGGATGCCTATTCAACGTCAACCGAAGCTGACATGAATGCCGTAGGACATACACGCCTACCCCGTGACGTGCCGAAGCGGCGACAAAGCCGCCCACCACCCACCAATCGCTCGCGCCCCAACGAACGACTTCTACAGCCACTTACTACCTCCCATCCGCCGCAGTTTTGCTACTACCACTTCAGATTCGGGGCAACCGCGAAGAAATGTGCCAAAGATTGTCAGTGGCCAAAAAACGTGTAAGTAGGCCATCGCTTGTGGCGGTGGCCTCCCATGTTTCTAATCTTTTCTTTTTACAGGATGTAGGAACGGGCGTGCGATTTTTGGTAGACACGGGTGCTTGTCGTTCTCTTTTGCCAAGGAAACTCTTCAAGGCACAACGTAGTCTGTCTACATCTGCCGACGTCCGCTTGGTAGCTGCCAACGGATCTGCGATACCCACCTACGGTTACGAGAGCCTCACATTATCGTTCGGAAACGGTAAATTCAATTGGAAGTTTCTCGTTGCTGACGTCACAATGCCAATCCTCGGTGCGGATTTCCTCTCTCATTTCCACCTTCTGGTCGATGTCGCCCACCGACGATTGGTCAACGCAGACTCGTACTTGTCGACACCTCTTCAACCCGCCCCCTCTAACCTCGCTCTCCACATCAGCGCACCCACGGATGCCTACGCCCACCTCCTCACGTCGTACCCGGAAGTTTTCCGTCCAGAACTTCGCCAAACGCCCACGGTTCCTGCCAAGCACGGTATTTATCACCATATCAAGACGACGGGACCCCCAGTCTTCGCAAAATTCAGACGTCTGGCACCGGGACGATTGGCAGCCGCCAAACAGACGTTCGCCGAAATGGAGAAAATGGTCCTTTGCCAAAAGGCCTCCAGCCCATGGTCGTCACCCTTACACATCGTTCTGAAGAAAGACGGCTCCCTCCGTCCGTGCGGGGATTACAGTCGCCTGAACATGCAAACAGAACCGGATCACTACCCCCTCCCAAACATTGCCGATGTAACCTCCTACCTGCACAAAGCAAAGGTTTTCTCTACGCTCGACCTCCTGAATGGGTATTATCAGGTGCCTATGAACCCAGAAGACATCCCCAAGACCGCCATCACCACTCCGTTTGGCACATACACCTTCAATTACTCCTGTTTTGGCCTTCGTAATGCTGGGGCAACGTTTCAACGTCTCATGGATGGCATCTTAGGGGACCTCCCTTTCTGTGTATGTTATGTGGACGACATACTTGTGTTCTCCTCCTCGAAAGAGGAACACCTCCGTCACCTGCGCATCGTGCTCGACCGCCTGCAACAAAACGGCCTTGTAGTCCGGTACGACAAGTGTACCTTTGGCGCCAACGAAGTGTCGTTCTTAGGGCACCGTATCACTCCTGAAGGAGTCCATCCCCTCCCTGAGAAGGTAGCAGCCGTTCAGAATTTCCCAACGCCCTCGACCGTCAAAGCTCTGCAGGAATTCTTGGGAATGATCAACTATTATCACCGTTTTCTGCCAGCCATTGCCGCCACTCTTGCTCCCCTCTACGCCTCCCTCAAGGGCAAGCCAAAGGACCTGAAGTGGGGTCCCCTTCAAGAAGCAGCCTTCTGCAATGCAAAGAAGGTGCTTTTAACTGCTGCGGCTCTCACTTTTCCTATCCCACACGCCCCTCTCCTTCTCTCCACCGATGCCAGCGACGTCGCTATTGGTGCAGTACTCGAGCAGGTGGTCAAAGGCTCGCCCCGCCCATTGGCCTTCTTCAGCAGAAAACTGTCCAAGGCAGAATCGGGTTATTCTACCTTCGATCGAGAATTGCTGGCGGTGCACTTGGCTGTCCGTCACTTTCGCCATTTCTTAGAAGGTACGCCCTTCGTCATTCGCACAGACCACATTCCTCTGGTGCACGCCTTCACTCGACAGTCTGACGCCTGGTCCGCCCGTCAACGCCGACATCTCTCCGCCGTGGCTGAATACAATTGCACCCTCCAATACGTCCCTGGGAAAATGAATCCCGTTGCCGATGCCCTGTCAAGAAACACGTTGGCTGCCGTTCAACTGGGTTTGGATTACAACGCCCTGGCTGAAGCCCAACGACAGGATCCAGAGTATCAAGCTTGTAGGACATCCTGCACGTCCCTCCGTTGGGAGGATTTTCCCCTCGAAAATTCCAACACCACCCTCCTCTGTGACGTCAGTACTGGTAGACCGCGACCTTGGATTCCTGCTCCCATGCGCCGACAGGTGTTTGATTTCATTCACGGCCTTTCACATCCCTCGTGCCGTTCTACTGCACAGCTGCTGAAGGCAAAGTTCATTTGGCACGGCATTTCTAAGGATGCTAAGGATTGGGTCCGTGCCTGTACTTCTTGCCAAACTTCCAAAGTACATCGACACACGGATTCAGGAGTGGGCACCTTTCCTCAACCTCAGCGTCGTTTCGCACACATTCACGTCGACGTTGTAGGCCCCCTACCCACATCACAAGGACATCGTTATCTGTTTACCGTCATCGACCGCTCCACTCGTTGGCCTGAAGCCATTCCCATGGAAACTGCAACGTCCGCCTCATGTACATCTGCCTTACTCTCTGGATGGATTTCAAGATTCGGTATCCCTGAGCATATTACTTCTGACAGGGGAACCACTTTCACCTCTCAATTATGGACGTCATTAGCGAATCTCCTGGGCATCACCCTACATCAGACAACGGCCTACAACCCCACTGCCAATGGAATGGTTGAACGTTTTCATCGCACCCTCAAAGCAGCTTTGATGTCCCGCTGCAAGGATTGCAACTGGTTTACTCAGCTTCCCTGGGTCCTCCTTGGACTAAGGACCACTCCTAAAGACGCCCTCGACGTCTCGGCAGCCGAAATGGTGTATGGCGACCCGTTGGTCGTCCCTGCCGAGTTTTTTCCTTCTACAACCTCCTCCGACGATCTCCAGCGCATACGTCACGTCGTGGGAAAATTTACTCCGTGCCGCCAGACTTACAAGCCCCCAGAGAAGCATCACATACCAACGGACTTGCACTCTGCAACGCACGTCTTCCTGCGCAACGACACCAGCAAGCCACCGTTAACGCTCCCTTACACGGGACCTTTCCTTGTGATCCGACGCAGTCCGAAAGCATTCCTCCTAAACATTCGGGGCAAAGAAGACTGGGTCTCCATTGATCGTCTAAAACCTGCTTATCTTCTGCCAGATGACCCGCCTACAGTTCACCTCTCTAGATCAGGGCGCCCTATTTAACATGTACAGTATGTCATTTTTAGGGGGGGAGCCATGTACCAACCGTGTGTCACACAATTGTACATAATTTCTATTGTATATATTATGCTTGTATCTTCGCTCTTCCCTCGCACTAAAAAGAACCTGAATGATCATGTCTCCGGTTTTCCTCTGAACTTTGTCTGTCTCTCGAACATGCCATGTCCTGTTGCCTTGCCGTTTTGTATATAAAGGAGAGTGTTCTATAATAATATAGCTCAGTCGTTCGTTTCCAACCTGCCTTTGATTTCACAACTCCTCTCTCGGCCCGTCACACTACCCACAATACTGACACTTATGATTTCTAACAAGTCTTTTATTAGAAGTTTTATTAATTATTTTGAAATCGGGGAGTATACTGATAACTCACCCTCAGCTCAAATCACATTTATAATTTCACATTTTGTCATAATATGTGAAATTTCTGATAGCAACTTTCGGTAATATCATACAATTTGTAAATGTAATTCAAACTTTAACTTTGGGCACATACATTTTAAAAGAAGTATAAACTTCAACTTGAAAACGATTTGAAAAAAAAAAAAGTTTGCAAATTCACAATCTTTCTCGATAAAGTTTTTTTTTATTAAAACATAACCCTTGAGTGCAGCTATGCAAGATATCTAATTTGAGGTACTTGGTCTGAACAGTATTTAAAAAAAAAAAAAAAAAACGGTAATTTCAATCATAAATTAACATTCAATTGAGCACCACAATTTTTATTTTCTTCTTTAATGCCAAATTTATTCAGAAATTACTTAGGGGATTTATATATCAATGTAAAATGTATGCGTATTTTTTTAGTATACTACTTTGTATATCTGAAAGAAAGATCGATTGGCCGTATCCAACTACTTTCCAAGTGTTTGATTACGTTTAAGAGCGGTATCTGTACATCCATAAATAATGTTGTTTCGTTACAGAATTTTCGATCGAATATTAGATAATGATAAACAATGTTCAGAATAGTCTTTGCTTTAATATATAAAGTTTAAATTAAGATGTTATAATTATGAATGTATTGAAGAAAATGTAATTTATTTGCATTTCGTTCACGATAAAAAATCCTACCTACTTTTTTTCGTGTCATCCCACTGATGAAAAAAATCCTACCTACTTTTTTTCGTGTCACACCGTAGATGAAAAAATCCTACCTTCCTTTTTTATCGTGTCATACCATAGATGAAAAAAAGATCCTTCCTTCCTTTTTTTTCGTGTCATACCATAGATGAAAAAATTCCTACCTTCCTTTTTTTTCGTGTCATACCATAGATGAAAAAAAGATCCTTCCTTCCTTTTTTTTCGTGTCATACCATAGATGAAAAAATTCCTACCTTCCTTTTTTTTTCGTGTCATACCATAGATGAAAAAAAGATCCTTCCTTCCTTTTTTTTCGTGTCATACCATAGATGAAAAAATTCCTACCTTCCTTTTTTTCGTGTCATACCATTGGTGAAAAAAATCCTACCAACTTTTTTTCGTGTCACACCATAGATGAAAAAAATCCTACCTTCCTTTTTTTCGTTTCACACCATAGATGAAAAAATCCTACCTTCCTTTTTTTTTGTCATGCCATTGATAAGAAAAATCCTACCTACTTTTTTTCG
Source organism: Palaemon carinicauda (assembly GCF_036898095.1). Taxonomy (NCBI): domain Eukaryota; kingdom Metazoa; phylum Arthropoda; class Malacostraca; order Decapoda; family Palaemonidae; genus Palaemon; species Palaemon carinicauda. The sequence goes on from NC_090764.1 coordinate 28,303,235, forward strand.
TGTCACACCATAGATAAAAAAAAATCCTACCTTCCTTTTTTTTGTGTCACACCATAGATGAAAAAATCCTACTTTCCTTTTTTTTGTGTCATGCCATTGATGAGAAAAATCCTACCTACTTTTTTTCGTGTCACACCATAGATGAAAAAAATCCTACCTTCCTTTTTTTCGTGTCACACCATAGATAAAAAAAAATCCTACCTTCCTTTTTTTCGTGTCACACCATAGATAAAAAAAATCCTACCTTCCTTTTTTTCGTGTCACACCATAGATGAAAAAAAAAATCCGACCTTCCTATTTTTCGTGTCACACCATAGATGAAAAAAAAAAATCCTACCTTCCTTTTTTTTGTGTCAAGCCATTGATGAGAAAAATCCTACCTACTTTTTTTCGTGTCACACCATAGATGAAAAAAATCCTACCTTCCTTTTTTTCGTGTCATACCATTGATGGAAAAAAAATCCTACCTTCCTTTTTTTCGTGTCACCATAGATGAAAAAATCCTACCTTCCTTTTTTTGTGTCATGCCATTGATGAGAAAAATCCTACCTACTTTTTTTCGTGTCATACCATAGATGAAAAAATTCCTACCTTCCTTTTTTTCGTGTCATACCATTGATGAAAAAAAAATCCTACCTTCCTTTTTTTCGTGTCACCATAGATGAAAAAATCCTACCTTCCTTTTTTTTGTGTCAAGCCATTGATGAGAAAAATACTACCTACTTTTTTTCGTGTCATACCATTGATGAAAAAAAATCCTACCTTCCTTTTTTTCGTGTCACCATAGATGAAAAAATCCTACCTTCCTTTTTTTGTGTCATGCCATTGATGAAAAAATCTTACCTTCCTTTTTTTGTGTCATGCCATTGATGAGAAAAATCCTACCTACTTTTTTTCGTGTCACACATAGATGAAAAAAATCCTACCTTCCTTTTTTTCGTGTCACACCATAGATGAAAAAAAAAATCCTACCTTCCTTTTTTTCGTGTCACACCATAGATGAAAAAAAATCCTACCTTCCTTTTTTTTTGTGTCAAGCCATTGATGAGAAAAATCCTACCTACTTTTTTTCGTGTCACACCATAGATGAAAAAAATCCTACCTTCCTTTTTTTCGTGTCATACCATTGATGAAAAAAAATCCTACCTTCCTTTTTTTCGTGTCACCATAGATGAAAAAATCCTACCTTCCCTTTTTTTTTGTGTCATGCCATTGATGAGAAAAAATCCTACCTACTTTTTTTTCGTGTCATACCATAGATGAAAAAATTCCTACCTTCCTTTTTTTCGTGTCATACCATTGGTGAAAAAATCCTACCAACTTTTTTTCGTGTCACACCATAGATGAAAAAATCATACCTTCCTTTTTTTGTGTCATGCCATTGATGAGAAAAATCCTACCTACTTTTTTTCGTGTCACACCATAGATGAAAAAATTCCTACCTTCCTTTTTTTCGTGTCACACCATAGATGAGAAAAATCCTACCTACTTTTTTTCGTGTCACACCATAGATGAAAAAATTCCTACCTTCCTTTTTTTTCGTGTCACGCCATAGATGAAAAAAATCCTACCTTCCTTTTTTTCGTGTCAGACCATAGATGAAAAAATTCCTACCTTCCTTTTTTTCGTGTCATACCATTGGTGAAAAAAATCCTACCAACTTTTTTTCGTGTCACACCATAGATGAAAAAAATCTTACCTTCCTTTTTTTCGTATCACACCATAGATGAAAAAAATCCTACCTTCCTTTTTTTTGTGTCATGCCATTGATGAGAAAAATCCTACCTACTTTTTTCGTGTCACACCATAGATGAAAAAAATCCTACCTTCCTTTTTTTCGTGTCACACCATAGATGAAAAAAATCCTACCTTCCTTTTTTTTCGTTTCACACCATAGATGAAAAAAATCCTACCTTCCTTTTTTTCGTGTCACGCGATAGATGAAAAAAAATCCTACCTTCCTTTTTCTCGTGTCATACCATAGATGAAAAAAAAATCCTACCTTCCTTTTTTTCGTGTTATACCATAGATGAAAAAATTCCTACCTTCTTTTTTTCGTGTCATACCATTGATGAAAAAAAATCCTACCTTCCTTTTGTTCGTGTCACCATAGATGAAAAAATCCTACCTTCCTTTTTTTTTGTGTCATGCCATTGATGAGAAAAATCCTACCTACTTTTGTTTTGTGTCACGCCATAGATGATAAAAATCCTACCTTCCTTTTTTTCGTGTCACGCCATAGATGAAAAAAATCCTACCTTCCTTTTTCTCGTGTCATACCATATATGAAAAAAAAATCCTACCTTCCTTTTCTTCGTTTCACACCATAGATGAAAAAATCCTACCTTCGTTTTTTTCGTGTCATACCATAGATGAAAAAAAAATCCTACCTTCCTTTTTTTCGTGTCACACCATAGATGAAAAAATTCCTACATTCCTTTTTTTTCGTGTCATACCATTAATGAAAAAAATCTTACCTACCTTTTTTTTAGTGTCATGCCATTGATGAAAAAGAAATCTTACAAAAGTTTTTTTTCTTTCGTCTCATACCATTAATGAAAAAAAAAACCATTCCAGCCTTTTTTTTCTGGTATGTGTGTGTGTCATACCATTGATGAGGCAGATATCGTAAAGTCTAAGGATTCTTCCTTCAATAGCAGAATGGCGTGCTGAGCGTGTTGGTAATTTGTCTGGGAAATGACACTTTTTTGGGTGAAATTGGTAGTTGGAGGAATGGACGGGGGGGGGGGGGGGGTGTTATTGGTGCTTTGGGATTTTGAGGAATATATATCTGGGCACTTATATTTTGTTGAGGGACTAGTAGTTATTATTACCTTAATTAACCCATGGGACATTGGTTTGAATCCTGTCACTGAAATTACGGTTTTCTTTAATTGTTTCTTCACAATCTTTTAAGGCACCTTGTGTTGAGGGCACTCACAAACGTTTATGAAATCTAAATTTTAAGGACCCAAGATACCTATTACAAAGATACATGATAGTCTATGCATATATGCAGGCATATATGTACAGTATACAGTATCTATTTATCTATCTATCTATCTATATATATATATATATATATATATATATGTGTGTATGTATATATATATATATATATATATATATATATATATATATATATATATACTTACATATATGCATATATGTGGGCATGTGTGTGTAGTAAACGTGTAAGCTAACCAGAAGGATTTAATAATTAAATAATGAAAGTTGTAATTAATATATAACCACTAATCTCCAAAAGAACACAAAATAATGAAAAATTAATATTAAGAAAAATAAATTAGCTTTAGTTTGAGTGACAGGAAACTAAAGATTAATTTAGGAATTAAGTTCACACTGGTGCCAAGCTATCTGGTGAAACTTACACGCGATACACACACACACACACACTCTCTCTCTCTCTCTCTCTCTCTCTCTCTCTCTCTCTCTCTCTCTCTCTCTCTCTCTCTGTTTGTGTATGATTATAATTTTGGTACATTCATTTTATAACTTTCAGACATGTAGTATTCAGTTAAGTCGATTTAAGTAAAAGGATAATGTATTATTGAAATTAGCTGAAATATCAAACCAATACATTACATATTAACGCTACTGTAATTTGTTTGCTATGCCTTTGACATTTTGTTTTTACGAACATGCGATCATACATTTTTGTTACTGGTTATGTATTATCCCTTTTTACAAAATTGGTCAATGCCTTCTGGCTAGTACAGGGGTAACGTGTCCGCCTAGCATTCGTATAGCAGCAGATCATTCTCTGGAGGTAAATTTAAATTAAGCTATATACTGGGGAGGCCACTCCTGTGTTTGGGCACCCCAGTGATAGGTTGGTCTTGTCCGGCTGACGTTCTGGTGAACAACTATTCTGATGATACAGTAACTAAAATCAGACACCTTTACCTTTGCCTCCAATTTACTCCAAGTCTAGCCTATTGATAAAAGAAATTTTACCGGCTGTATCTTTTACTTTTACATTAAATCCATGTTTTTTTTTTTTTGAAGTAGTGAGAGATAGTTGCTGGGTTTGTGGTTCAAAATTGAATATAAAATGGTAGATGTTTTCGCTGGTTTCACATCTTACATTTCTAAAGTAACTTATTCAAATATAATTATTTACAAAGAAAGGTTCCCTCGGCCTGCAGGCTACTAGATTCTTTTTTATGATTCATATGACTTGATACCTAAAACCTAATTCATGGAACCTTCCAAATAGTTGCTCTATTAATTTCACGATATATTTCTTTTAGAATTTCTTTTCCATTTTGTATATTTTGCAGAACTTTGCTTCGGAAAGATGTGGCTTTGTCAGGAAGAGTGTGTGTAATTATATATCATTAAAAACTTGTCATTAGGTATTATTCAGGCAGAATCTTAGCAGTATTTTTTACTGCGAGAATGGTCGTTCCATAGTAATTCTACCTTCTTTATGTGTGCTATAGTAAGAAAAGTGAGGAAATTCGAAGATTGAATATTCATACCCTGGTGAAAGGGTGAGCGTGTATGTGTATGTGTTGCGCGCGCGCGTGTGTGTGTGTGCATATCTATCCCTATATTTAGCCTTCGTTTTTGACGGGCCGCTTACACTAATATATATATATATATATATATATATATATATATATATATATATATGTGTGTGTGTGTGTGTGGATTGGAATATAGATATGTATGCAAAAACAGTTACAGTATTTGTATATATATACTTTGTGTATATATTTACATATATATGTGTGTGTATATTTGTGTGTGTATATATATATATATATATATATATATATATATATATACAGTAGATATATATAAATATATATATATATATATATATATATATATACAGTGGATATATATATATATATATATATATATATATATATATATATATATATATATATGTATGTATGTATATGCCTATTCAGTAGCTCAAAATTTTGTAAATAATTCAGTGTTTCTCCCACACAAGCTTGCTTACTCGTATAGATATTAAAAGCAACTGTTAGACAGTATCTATAAGCGTCCTATATTCCCTTATATTTTTAAGAAGTTTCCAAAGAAATTAATTTGAAGACAAATCCACAAAATAAATCTTTAGTAATTCGTACGTGAGATTTCGTGCAGTTTTTTTTTTTTTTTTTTTTTTTTTTTTTTTTTTTTTTTTTTCGATTTCTGGAATGATGTGACGTGCAACTCTTACCACTAATCTTCCTCTGGAAGCAAATCATTTTACAATCTAAGCTTTAAGCCATTGCGTTTCTTGACCCACAGCTCTCGGATTTTATTTTATTTTACTTTTGTGTCATGTTTGTTTTCTTTGTCACTATTATGTATTATCCAATTTTGGATATATTTATATCTCCTCTGAAGCCTATAATGTATATTCAGCTAATATATGTTTTCACTTATTTGCATATAGCCGTATGGATTTGTATTTCATATATCATAATACATTTCTATTAAAGAACTTGTTATTAACAAAGCCCTTAAGGTTATTTAAAAAAAAGCATTTTATTTGCTTGCTTAGGCAAACGCTGCATAGGCTTTTCTTTTTTACCCTCTGAGTAAGATTACACGTTTGTGATTTTATTCCATATGATTGCGTGACAGGTAATTGGAATCCTGCAGAATTCATTGGTCATATTCATGAGAGAGAGAGAGAGAGAGAGAGAGAGAGAGAGAGAGAGAGAGAGAGAGAGAGAGAGAGAGAGAGAGAGAGAGAGAGAGAGAGAGAGAGAGAGTACCAACCAGCTAATCTTATTTTACCTGGACGTATAAAGCTATTTTTTACGGAAATGCGTTTATATGAAACACATTATATGGACTCTCACTATTTTTCAAAAATTGGAGATGGTGTAAGGATTTGTAAATCTAACCTCTGTACCTTGTGGTGATTTTCTCACACTCTCGGTAGCGAGTCGGAGTTTTATTTAATGCATGACATTATACAAAAGAGAAGTGTCTTTGTCGCTTAGGGTTGAAATCCTTTCTGCGTATTGAATAGTTTATCCTGCAATGAATTGTAATTCTTTATAGAAACTTGATATCCGGAGTTGTTAGTTTTTAATGTTCAAAGTATGGGAGCTCCGCCAGAGCACAGTGTCCAGGTATTGATGGATTGAGGAAGGAGATGAATATATTGATAAAAGTGGAGTTGAGGGATAAATGATATATGACTAGAATTCGGTTAAAGTAAGATTCAGTATAGATAACTAGGAAAACTTGAAAGTTCAAGATTTATGAAGGAAGAATGTGGTTTTCGATGTAGTTTTAGTATGGAATGAGAAGAGCATATTGGTAAAAATTAGATAAATTGCAGAGTACAGGTAAAGAAACTCGTGTTGAATAAAATAGATGAGTATTTTATAAAAATCCACGAAGGGAAATGTTCGTAGGCATGGAAGAGTACTCTTGAATAGCGTGAGTGGTGGGATGGGAAACGAAAGATCTGGTCCTGGAAAATAATAAATTAATGAATATAGAGATGCATTACAGACCCATATGAAAGAAAATTGGAAGATGGGAAGAATATGGAAGAAGGAAGTAATGATACTTGATGACAGACTTATTTGAAGAAATTGTTTTATAAGTGAGTAAATATAAAGAGAATCGTTATTAAACAGAGCAAAAGAGGTAAATCTAAATATGCTCCCTGAAGTGTATGCAGTCCAAGATAATGGTTAAATGTGCAGGATAGAAGAAACAAGACCTAAATGTTGCTATTTTTGGAAAAGATTATTGTAAGAAAAGATTATTGTAACTTTGAAAGTGGTCGTTGAAGTGCTAGTTGAGGTTACTAGTTGGACAATTAAGAGGTTGAAGAATGGAAAGTTACCAGTTGATGAAATCACAAGCGATATGGAGTTTCTAATAATAATCTATATCTGGATCAGAGAAGTCATTTTGAAGGAATAAATGAAAAGAA
>NC_090764.1:28312677-28320177 GCF_036898095.1 Palaemon carinicauda
AGCATTAGTTCTTTACAAAAAGATCTTTCGTGTCGTGGGGAGCTATAGTATTAAACATTTCCATCTTTATAGCAGGGTCGTAAAAAGTGACTTACAATCGTTATTACTAATTATTGCCAGATCTTTTCATAATTCTTTTCATGATTTTCTCCCCATCGCCATTCCTTATAAAGACGAGTAAAACATATGTTTCGGTATATTTTATGCTGTGCTTATGTAATCTTATTGTGTACTATATGTATATATGTGTATATATGCATATATACAAAAAAATCACTAAGGTACATGCGATTTAAGTCCAAGAAAATACAACCGGGTAATAAAAAGCAGAAAGTATTACCAACCACTCCCCTATTTCATTTGTACTGCTTCGGATTATAAATGATACTCAGTAATGAAAAATCGTCAAAAAAACTCCTGGTGGTTAATTATCAAAACGTAAAAAAAAATGCGTCCAATGGTGAAGAGTCAAATATAAACAATCCATACAGTAAGTACGTTTGGAGAGGCAAATCTTATAATATACAAAAACACAGTACTCATTTGTATGCTTATATGTTATTATGATATTTTGTTTTGCAAGTGTAAAGTTTGAAAAGTCGGTGTTTCCAAATTTGAAATATTGCCGTTATTGAACTTAATGAAACAAGAATACATAATATTCCTATTTACTCATTAATGCTTATGACTCCGGCCTTTGTTTCTTTCCAATTTATAGGATGAAAATAATCTTTCAAAGGGATAGATAAAGTATTTGATATTTGGTAAGTTCATGTTGATGCTGCTTTATTCGTAATTCTAGTGATTATTCAGTTTGTCCCTTACATTTTTCGTTACAGTTTCAGCAATAAATTGCTCAAATGTAGCAAGAAACATAATTTGGAGAATTCTTTATCAAGAAATTCTTAACGTCATAACTACTGAAAATTACATTTTAAATCTTAGCAACTTCCAAAACTCTTTCCATATCATTTAATCGGTAAACTTAAGCTTGAAAAAAATATTTATTGATAATATAATCATTTGAATTAGTATTCTTTGTTGCAGAATTTTAGAGTTACCTTTCTCAAAATGAAACATAACTTCAATCCATAACGCATATAACTCAAGTGTGTGTGAATGTATATATATACAATATATCCATGTATATACTATACACACACATATGTATATATATATATATATATATATATATATGTGTGTGTGTGTATATGTATGTATGTATATTTATATATATGAATATAATATATTTATATATATGTATATATATATACAGTATATATATATATATATATGAATATAGAATATATATATATATATATATATATATATATATATTATGTGTTATTATGTGTGTATGTATGTATGTATATATGTATGCATGTAATACGTTTAAATTTCGACCGTGTATGCATAATAAATAGTTTACGAATAATTTTACTATTTACCTCAAATGGTGCAGAGTAAATTTGCAAATATTACGTAAAAGTGTCAATGGTTCAGATCCATCGACACCAGGTGTCGTGAGCATTGGGTAAATCGATAATGTATCGTTGACACTGGTTGTCCAACCTTAGTTGTATACCTTTGTAAACCTTTCCTTTATTACGCTGTAATATTATTTTTGCTTCGATTATTTTAAGCAAATAAGTTTTGTATTGGGGTGATCGGCATTTCATAAATGTGCTGAAATGTTTCATTTGAGATTTGTTAATTGATAATGATATTTACACGAATTAAAAGATAATAAATAGAGAAAGGCAAAGAAATATATGAAAGCGAAAACAAATATGGCACGATTCCACAAACAGGTGCAAGATTATTATAAAGGAAGTATTGTGTATTCCTTGAAAAATTAATCTTGTGGAAGCCTTTTGAGATATTGCTCTAGCTTTCATTCAGATGCAGGGTTTTAAAAACACGAGTTTCAATGTCATTCACACACGTTCAAAGCTTTTTATTATTTTTATTATTATTATTATTATTATTGTTGTTGTTGTTGTTGTTGTTGTTGTTGTTGTTGTTGTTGTTGTTGTTGTTGTTGTTGTTATTATTATTATTATTAGATGTTTAGCCAAATATGCCGAATTTTTTATAATATGATGAAACCGTTTATGTGAAAGATCTTTCAAACAGATTGTCTTAATATGCTAACTTAAACTTTAGCTCATTGTAAATATAGGGGGCTTCGGGAATTATGCCTTGATTATGTTAGAATTCCTGGTAAATTAGATTATAGGAGCGTGATTATAAAATTGAAATAGATGACTAAAGGACTAATAAGGGAAGGACATTGTTAGTTTACCCAGGAAAGGGGTGTATCGATTAAATCTTTGTTATGAAATAACCTAGTTGGGACATAAAAGTGAAAGGAAAATAAAACCATTGAAATCGATAGAAAGAGAATGTAGAGTATATTCAGAAATAACGACTTTACAATGAAAATGAAGTGTATGTTAGAACTGTAACTGGATAAGAGACGGGCTTGTTGAAAAATTATAGGGCCTACACTGTAGGCTATCTGGGAATAGGAGGTTAATATTCTTCATGGATGTTAAGTATCTAAATAGATGATGTGATGGGATCATTACGAAAAAATGGTTGCAATTTTTGTAAGGTTGTGGAATAAGAGATTTAGTGTTTCACAGAAAAGCTCGTACACTGTAACGGTATTTCTTTATATATATATATATATATATATATATATATATATATATATATATATATATATATATATATATATATATATATATATATATATATTATCTCCCTTCCCCCCCCCCCCCGCACTGCTAACAACCCCTTTTAAGCTTGACATTTTCATGCATTAGCTGGTTTGAATTTTTGTGACGTTCTATGTTGAACAGACATCGAGCTTTTATACAAGTATTTGCTCACAAGTCATGTGGAATAGTTAATGTTTGTAGATGATACGTTTCTGTTTAGGATTTATGAAAATGAATTTCAGAAGCTGGTGTAAGGAAAAAAGGGTAGAAGGATAAGATTTGATTAAAGTTTTTTTGCAAGAGGAAAGTAATAAGGGTAACCAGGAAGAACGAGATGAAAATTTAAATGGTTAGTGGTAAATGGTTTCAGACAATTCGTATTGGTATTTGTGAGTAAATATAGTTCAAGGACAGATGAGATAAAGGACTAAATTGTTATTGGAAACCAAAGTTGGAATGTGTATATCAACTCTTATTCCTAAATAGAAAGTTTAAGCAGGGGAGATGAAATGTCTGCGTTGTACATTTACCGTAAAAAGTGTAGGAAATGGTGATAAGTGGGGTCGCAGATTGAAGAGGTAAAAAGTTAACATCCATGACATTTGACGTGAGAGAAGGTAGGGAGACAGACAGGTGGGAGAGACAGGGAAGGTTAGTTAGATGTTGTGAAAGACATAAAAAATTAAGGCCTCTGTGATAAGCAGGAAGTAACTGCAGAGACAAGTTTACTTTCATTTTTCAACTTCTATTTTACGTGACTTCTGCAACGTTTTCCATATTCAACGAAGGGATATTATATAGATTTGAAATAATTACTTGGCGTTAAGTATCATCACTCGTTACCACGTGAACGTAATCAAGAAAGCATTACCAAATATCCTAACATATTTTTTAGGGAACAAAATATATAATTCGCATTCTTAAAAAAATGAAAGCTTTCGCCCCAAAGCCTCCATTTTTTCATTCTATTTTGTTTTTTAAATTGGGGTTTGACCCCCATTCTCCTTTTTATTCTTTAGTGGGGTTTTGGTCCCAAATTCCAATTTTTCACTTTAAACAAACCACAATTTCTTTCTTTTTTTCAGTATCTCTACTTTAAGAGTAATGAGCTGCAGCAGCAAATCGACCATACAATATGAATTTTGCATATTTGACTGAGTTTTACTTCGGTTCGAATACCTTCCATTTCCTTTCTTTTAGCTATATTGGTTATTGCTCGTTTATTGGCCTCACACCACTGACTTCTTAGAATTGTTTGAATTTAAAAAAAAAAAAAAGTTTGACTTAAACATGTGTACTTTACTCATAGTTGCTTCATCTGAATTCCTCTGGATATAACCTGTTCTCCGTACCAGAAAGATTGATTTTGGTAGTGTTCAAGTGAAACATTTTATGGCGGACAATATTTAGCAGGTTATGGGGCTATTGAATAACTTGTTATTGTGTAAACACTGATGATTAATTTTAAAAAACGCCCGAAATAGACACATGGATACATCTATTATACGTTTTCGAAGACAGTACATCAAATAGTAACCGTTTTACAGAATTTTCTGAGTACCGTGTCTGATCACCATGCTCCATTTGAGAACCTGCCGTTTCCTTTCTATAGTTTTTTTTTTTATTATCTTTTCAAATTTTGCTTAAGTTTGAGTCTACCAGGCTCACAAACTGCTGGATCAGGTTAAATGTACAGTTCTTGTAATAATAATCCTGCACATTATGGTATGACGCACATGGTACAGTAGCATAGAGATTAAGGTTTCAGCTATTTAGTTCAAAATTACTTGGAAAAGTGCCTCACATTTCCAAGTCAATACCATTGAATACACAACAGCCTTCTTCCCTGCTTCCATTGTGTTAAGTAATTTTGTCAGGTTTACTCTCGTCTACCTAAACGATTTGACCAGAGCCCAGCGTCTTCCTCAAATCCTCTATTGGTATATTGACGCACACATTATGGCAGAAGTTAAAAACAGCCAATGATGGTAAGAGAGACTGGATGATAACTGAGCTTTTGAGACATTTTTAGTAAACATCGTTAACACCATGAGGTCAACCATATGTATACTCTTGCCTGTTACAGAATGACTCAAGCCTCAGAGAGAGTATTTTTCTGCATTCTTGAATTGTTAGTACAACATTTAGTCGAAGATAGTGAATCAGTGGTTTTTTTTGTTCATCAGCTAATTCTTAAATGGACGTTAGCATTACCATTACATACTCCTTCCTTATACAGATATTTATGGAATTTTTGAGGTGGACTTGCGGGAACTAAATCAAGTTGATAATATCGATCGTTTCTTTGGCATCAAACTGATCAAATATTTAAATAGCTCATATCTTGGAGACGTCCTTCCATAGTCTCATTAGTAGGATAAACAAAGAATTCATACTACTGGGATTCGAGTCCTGCTCAAACTCTATAGTTCCTTTGGTCGCTGCAACCTTACCATCCTTGTGAGGTAAGGATGAGTTTGGGGGAGCCTATAGGATTATCGGCTGAGGCATCATCAGCCATTGCCTGGCTCTCCTTGGTCGTAGCTTGGGTGGAGAGGGGGCTTGGTCGCTGATCATATGTGTATATGGTCAGTCTCTAGGGCATTGTTCTATTCGTTAGGGCAATGTCTCTGTCCCTTGCCAATGTCATTCATGAGTGGCCTTTAAACCTTTAAACTTACGATTGCTTTATTCATAATCTAGAAATGCCCATGGCATGATCAAGGATGACTATTTCGTGTAATTAGTCTTACTTTTACCTTGCAATCTGTTAGAGCAAGAAAATATAGAGAGAATCACAACTTCGCATATATCTACAGTAATTGTGAAGGATCAGTTCTTTTATTTTGTTTTCTTTTTTAACATAGATGATGAGTTTTTGTGTGCCAAATCTTTCAGTGAGAGAGGAGAGCTATAGAGAGAAAGAACTAAATAGTTTAATTTTTTTTTAGCGAGTAAGACTGTTGGAATAACTGAGGTATGTTTGTTGACTTTCTTTTTTTAGGTATGTTAGGACGTTTTTTTAGATGTTAGGACGATAGCGAATAGTCACGAGTGGTTGCTAACCGATTCTGCGACGGGAAAACATTATTTCTGAATTGTTGTATTTATTTCTCTCCATATTGGAAGTGTTATTATTTATCAGTATGTATTATTTTATCTTTGCTTTGTACGATTTTGATAATGGAACTGGTTTATTTATATTTATTTTGGTTTTAGTGTTCTAGTTTAGCTAGCTATTGAATGTTCATAAGCATCTTTTTATCTAGTTTTACTTTCAGGCTGTAGTTCCTGGTTTTGCCTTATCATCTGGTTGAATGCCTTCTTTTGTCTTCTTTTCTTTTTACCTCATCTTCTAGTTGAGCGCCTCCTTTTGATTTATCTTCTGGTTGAACACCTCCTTTTACCTAATCTTCTATATTGAAGACAACTCTTTTTTTTTTCTTCTGTTTTGAATGCAGCTATTTTGAATGTTGACATTGATTTTGAATTAGGAACGATAAGTACAATATTGACAGGCAACTATTCATTCCACGAATATTGATTTGGTTGTTGACGAACCGGCCCGCATGATATCCTAACCATGCTTTTCTAACCTCACCTATATACTAAAAGTGAATAAAAATGGATGTCAATTTATGTTTGAACGGGTGACTTAGTCATAGCTTCCCATTCCTGTTATTATCATGAATATCTTAATCACATGTTTCTAATCGAGCCTAGTGTATTTGATAAAGTGTACATGCTGGGCGTAGGTCTCTGTTTGAACTTCCGACTAGGCCCTACCTTCCCTTTCTTGTTATTATCTTGTTATTATTTTTTCTCACCTAACATTTGGTATGAGTGCATAAAGTAGGTTGTTAACTTCTATTCGAACGTGGTATTGTTCTTGGCTTCTTTTCCCTAATATCCTAAACGCGATTCTAACTAAAAAAAAAGAAGGAAAGAAAATGCATAAATACATACTTATGTGTATGTGTTTGTGTGTGTGCATATAAGAGACAGACGAAGAGAAAAGGGTGTTATTAGAAACAAAATTCTGACTTTAATGGCTAAATATCGAGCCACCTTTGCGTGTGGATAATGATTGACATAAAAAGTAATGGTGATCTTATTGTATGTTTTTTAATATGGTTGAAATCTTTAGAATACTGACACAAAGTTGTTGCCAAAATGTTAGTAATTGTAAAATGTTGATTGGATATTTTCGGGGTGTGAGGTAACGGCTAGCAAATAGCGGTAATCTGGTTTGTGGGTTCATAATACGGAACTTAACGTATTAATCTTTTCATGACGGTACATTGGAATTCTTGGAAAGAAAACGCTCTTTATGTCCTATATGCATGATGTGTTTAAGATCAATGTAAGTTTTTAAATTCATTGAGAAGTGCTCAGTGTGTGAAAGTGTATGGAATAGTGCTTCATATGATATTTGTATGAATATGAAAAAATATGAAAATCGCTATTAATTTACAGTTTGAAAGGTATATTGTTTTTGCAGAAGCTTTTATTATTAACATATACTATGAATTGTATAGTTTCAGTTACAAGAAACAATATCCAGTTCGTTGCATATATTGAATAAACTCATTATGAAAAAGTAAAATAGTCGTGTCTACACACTAAACCTCTCTTAATAATTAACGGGCTTTATTTTCTCTCTAAATTAAAGAGCAATTGTCTGGTTTTATTTTTTCCGGTCACGCTCAGCTCTCCCCATTCCTTGGGTCGGGTGTAGAGGGAGTAGTCATACCCTGGTGAGTGGGGTGTGCGT
>NC_090764.1:28325177-28330177 GCF_036898095.1 Palaemon carinicauda
AGTTTATGGAAGTTCTCTTCATTACACGCAAACAACTCGACATCATCCACAAGTATTGATTATCCATCAAGCCATTCAGAAAGCAGCACTTCATATTTTAATAATTAATCCATATAGATACTTATAAACGTGTGTATCAGTTTGTCCATTACACTAGAATAAAGTCAATGATTTTCTTACAATAGGTTTCCGTGGGAGAAAGGTAGACTAATCCTCTGGAAGTAATAACTTTTAACTGTTTGGATGGCAGCTCAGTTCAGCAAGTCACGTGGCTTACAGTTTATTTCTTTCCCACGGGAAGTCTGAGAATAAATTTATTAGTTAGCATAATATTTTTTTTTCTTTTTTTTCACATTTTCTTGATTTACATTGTCATGTGGTTGAGTGATGACTTCATAGTTTGGTTCATCATCTTATTGTAGTAGGGTTTGTGATATTAATTTTAGACTCCTATTCGTCACTAATGGTATACGACTTGTCTCACAAATTAGTAGTCATACCAGATACGTGATGCGAGGTGTGTGGAAGGCGAAAGAGAAGGTAGTAAAGGAAAAATGGTATACTTTAGGTAGAGCTGAATGAAAGCTGGGAAAATTAAAAAGAATGACGTTGATAGTACACATATGGAATAGAGAAGAAATATAGCCTATTTCCTGACTTTGTGAATTAAACAATCTGCTTAGTTTTACCATATGACCTAATTTGTTAAGTATTATAGTTTTTCGATTTTTTATGAAATTATGAGTACCGTTTGTTACCTTTAGGGGGTCACTTAGTCAAAAGACGCGGAGTAGTCAAAGAGCAAAAATTGCCAAGGAATAATTTTACAATGTGTTATTGGTTCTTAGAATGGTGAAAAGGGAAAAACAGATAAAAAACTGTGCGTTTCAATGAATGCATTATGTTCGAGAGACAATGATAAAACGGTAAATGTTTTGAATTCTTGTAGATGCTGTTGTTCTGTGGGAAACTTCTTTTACTAGTTTATTTTTGTAAATTACACTTCTTTGGTGATTTCTATTTATGGCAATTAAATAATAGTGAAATCATTGTTTTAGTAAGCAAGTGGTCCGTACTGCTTATTATTGATTTTGGATAGATTGAAAATATGTTGTAAAATATCCGGCTTATATCAGTTGATCTGATTTTATATATATATATATATATATATATATATATATATATGTGTGTGTGTGTGTGTGTGTGTGTGTCTGTATATATATATATATATATATATATATATATATATATATATATATATATATTATTTATATATATATATGTATATATATGTTTATATGTATATATATGTAAATACATATATATTTATTTGTATATATTATATTATATATGATATATATAACATGTGTATACAATATATATATACATATGTATATATATATTATATATAATATATATATATCTATATATAATATATATATACGTATACAGTATATATATATATATATATATATATATATATATAAATAACATAATTGAAAATAATATTAAAATTTTTGTCTGAACGTCGTGCGAGTAATTTTGAATATATTTTCACGAAATGCTATTCAAAATTGAGAGATTCTGATATTACAACTGAAGGCCAAAGGAACAATTAGGGGGGGGGAATAAAATCTTTATTTCAAGGAAGGGAAAATGGCTTTATTTCGATTAGATTTCAGGAGATTTTCTCTCAACCAATCACATTGGTCTTGTCATATCAAGGTATTAGTGGTTCCAAAGAGGATTATCTGAACAATCCGCCCATTCATCTACCACAGAAGAAAATAATCGAGTGCCAATCATATGAGTGCCGACCGATATATAAATGTGACCTCTGATAATCCCTTTTTTGTTATCTCTCTCTCTCTCTCTCTCTCTCTCTCTCTCTCTCTCTCTCTCTCTCTGTATCATATGTTTGAATAGTAGGCTTGGAGAATCTAATATGAATAGACTTTTTATACATATTTTCATAAATTTTGTATTACAAATTTGTTTTTTGTCCAAGGGTTCTTTTTTTTTAATTAAATATTTTTCTGAAAGGCTGAGAATAATACTCTCTCTCTCTCTCTCTCTCTCTCTCTCTCTCTCTCTCTCTCTCTCTCTCTCTCTCTCTCTCTTTTGAATAGTAGGCTTGGAGGAACTGATATGAAGAGACTTTTTATACATATTTTCATGATTTTCATATAGTAAATTCTTTTTTTCTTTCTTTCTTTTTTGTCCAAGGGATTATTTTTTTTCAATTAGATTTTCTGAGAGGCTGAAGATGGAATGTTCAGTTTAGTTGTAAATATGGAGAAATAACTAACCACGTGTGCTTTTCTGGTATAGGTCTTTATTCTGCCCGGTCCGACAGGCGATCTGTACATCACATTAAAGTAGAAAATTATCGGTCAATCCGTGTTATTAACTGTCGGTAAAAGAAGTAGATTCATCACAAGACACGCAAGTATTGCCAGAGTTCTGTTGACGATCTTCTAGGTACATTTTGCAAGTCACATCACACCAACTTTACTTTTCATACATTGGACATTGCAAGCGGTTTAACAACTAGCGATTAAAGCCTGGAATATATTTATGTAGGTCTTATTTTCGTAATAACGACAAAAGCTACTTTTTTTTATTAAATGGAAGAATTTTGTATATTTGAGCAGACCAGACTGTTGTATAATTTCTGCAATTATTGGCCAAGCTTCATTTTTGTAGTCTTTAATATTCTTAAAATATTTATGCAATAACCATCGATCCTTGAATTGTTGTTGTAGGAAGTAGATTGTTAGTTGACGAAGAGACAACTTTGATATTGGATAAAAATTAAAGACTTCCTGAGATTGATTTTGTCCCTGAATTACTCTAGTGTCAGTAACTGTTTATTTGATCCAAGTCCATTAGGTGCGAGGCAGTATTGTTGTTTACAATGCTTCTATTGAACCAGTTTTATATTGTGGAACCTTAGCTATTCTTTAATCTTCACTAGCACCATGATTATTCAAGGAGAAAAATATGGAAGTTTATTACGCAGATAATACAACCTTTGTTGCAATTATTCAAGTTGCCCAATGGTGAAATTCAATTATTGCTGCTTGCATTATGAATTTAGAACAGACCAGCAATAGTTGTAGATGGTGGGTAGTTAAGAAGGTTCATAATGTTATTGAATACCTGATATTGTACTGTGATTTCCATTCACATTTTTATTTATTGAGGTAACACAGTATTTATAGGTTGTAAAAATTTTGAACGTTAATTTTTCGGGCCTTTGATTCAAGTTTTTATTATCTGAGCTTTGTTTTAGAGAGATTAGTTCACCAAACATTCAACTGGGCTCCACAAGGCACTGAAAGAGTTGGAAGAACCCAGGCCTACATGGCTGATAACTATGAAGCGTGAAGTGGGAGATTATGAATGGAGAAGTATTGGTTTAAAAGGTCAAGATAGAGACGACAGGCGAAATCTAACCTAGGCCATTTGCGTCAATAGGCGTATGAGATGATGGTGAACTTTTAAAAAAAATCTTATATTTTAAAGCTAGAATACTAAGGTAATTTTAAAACTCCCAATGTCTAAAAATAATAGTGGTATCAGTACCACATGATTCAAATATTGTGCTATCATTAATATTATTTTCCTGTACACAGACTCAAAAATGTTGTAATCAGCTGTTTGCTTAACCATCCAGTACTAATAAATTGTTTGTCAAAATTTCCATACTAGAACTTCAATTTCGCTTTTGGTGTCTTTGACTCTAAAGTCACATTTACTAATTGTTTGACAGAGCATCAGATCTACATATCATAAGAGGTTTCATTATTAATTCTTGAATGCTTTATGTTTATTTGTTTGATGATCTTTCCTTTCCTATTAATTTTTATTCATTTGTTGCTAGGTTTCTCTATTTAGTCTCTTTGACATATGGGCATTCAATTCTCTGGGTGCATGGGTAAGTTATGATAATAATGGGAAGCCACCAAGTCTCGTTTGTAAGTTAATCTTCACGAGAGCTGTTATTTTAAACGATCAGGTGTCGTTATAGGGGAATTAATATTATCTGTTATATAGTTGGCATGAAATTGTGATCACCTTTTTTTAGATATTGTATTTTAACCGTATTTATTAAGTTTTGGTATTATATTATTATTATTATTATTATTATTATTATTATTATTATTATTATTATTATTATTATTATTATTAGGCTAATGGCTTCAACAGGGAATTTTCCCAGTGAGAAGACAAGGGAATAGCAACTAAATTATATGAAAGTCATGAATAAAAAATATAAGATTTTTTTAAGATCAGAAACAAAGTTAAAATACATCTTCATATATACACTAATAAACGGAACCTTCCCAGCAGGAAAGCACTTCCAAAAAGTTTGAAATTCTGAAAATGTATTTACTGTAAACTATTTCCCTGATCACTTGATATACACACTCACGCGCATATATATATATATATATATATATATATATATATATATGTATATATATATATATATATATATATATATATATATATATATATTTGTTTATATATGCATATATACATGTGTATGTATGTATGTACGTATGTATGTATATATATATATATATATATATATATATATATATATAATGTGTGTGTATATATATAGGCCTATATATATATATATATATATATATATATATATATATATATATATATGTGTGTGTGTATATATATATATATATATATATATATATATATATATATATATATATATATATATATGTATATATATATATTTCTCACACCCTAACATTGATTGTGTACGTAGAGTTTTTCGGCCATAACACTTACAGTACATCACTGTCATGCTGGCAAGATTTAATTTCTGAGGAAGGTGAAATGAATAGGATATGTCGTGATCCTATTGTTGCCAAGACTAGCTAAGTATTGAAAAGGTACATTTGGCCTTCAACTAGATATGATGAATTAGAAGAAACCACTCAAGCTCTGTGTCATAAAACCCTTCTCTTAAA
>NC_090764.1:28337677-28342677 GCF_036898095.1 Palaemon carinicauda
TGTAGTATTCTAAGGGATTATTGATTTAAAAAAATAAGATTTGAAAGCAGATAATTAGAATTTTAGCCAATAAAACCAATAAAATTTCAAAGATCAAGATATTCTAGAACGTGGAACAATATCGTAAGTATCCCGATAAAAAACTCGTCAAATCATTGAATTAGAAAAAGAACAGAACGAAAAAGATTTCAGAGAAGTTTTCGTATATATGAGGTTACGATTTTTCGGTTACAATTCCACCTAATAGAAAAAAAAAAGCCGTTTTCATAAATTTAATCGCTTCATCTTATTCGTGTGACTCAGATTTCAGGTAAAGATTATTATTATTCATTTGAAATACCCAGTATCAATTACAAAATTGTTAACTACGCGTATGACTACATAAGTACGACATTTTTTACTTCATGATTTTACTAAATCATGCAATGGTTTATGTTAATGAACGTATATGATTATTTTAAGCAATCATACTCATTAGTAGTTGTGTTAGGGTCATGCTAGTTTTACATCTCCCCCCCCCCCTGAAAACTTAGTAGTACGGTATGTCTAACACACATGCATGCATTATATATATATATATATATATATGTATATATATGTGTATATATATATATATATATGATATATAATATGATATATATATATATATATATATATATATCACCAACACGTGATTTCAGGCAATGTAAATAACTACAATGGCATTTGATACCGAATTCTACCTTGGGAATAAAATCCGAGTGCATATATATTCCCAAGGTATATCCGGTATTAAATGCCATTGTGGTTGATATTTATATATACAGTATATATATATATATATATATATATATATATTAACCATAATGACATTAGATACTGAATTCTACATTATATATATATATGTATATTTATATTTATATTTATATTTTATGTTTATATACATATATGAGAGAGAGAGAGAGAGAGAGAGAGAGAGAGAGAGAGAGAGAGAGAGAGAGAGCGTGTGCCCATTCTCAGTTTAGTAAAAGCGATTACATTCTGCTGAACATCCCCATTCTTTGTCTCTTTTAATTCAAATAGTCTGGTATCGTAACCTAAATATACTTATACAATGATCCTTGAAATTCATAAATCATAGATTATAAATGTTGAAAGATATTTAATGCAACTTACTTTAATTGGGGCCCATTGGTTATAAATAACTATGGCAAGTTTGAATATTGTCGGATATAGTTTCTTGATTTGAGCGTACTGGTTGACATAAAGTGGAAAATAATCTTAAAGTGAAAGTAAGAAAAAGGATCACGTGTAACATGAACTATTTATTTCCAGAAATTGTAAAAACCGTGTAACAGTTTTCAAGAGGAGACCTTTAAAAGTTTAGGGCAAGTTTGTCTCATAACGACTGGAGTCTGAAAGTTGCATCTAACTAGAAAGAATGTTTAACGAATATGGCCAGTGAGTGAAGTAGAGAAAGGTGTCTGTTTTTATAAAAGTGTAATTCAATCTGTATGTCAAGAAGAGTTTCTCGGTTGCCGGGTTATAAACAAAATTAGGTACAAAACTTAGTCACTTCCAAACTTCTTGAAGACGATTAATATATAATGATTGTAAGGACCTTCATGCGCCATACCGTATTTCATCCTCTCAACGCATTATTTTAATATAAAATCCTTCATGCTTTTCTCTTTTCCAATGTTGTATAAAAACTTATTTTCTGATCATTTTGATTTATTGTGTCTATTGATCTTAATCGATTTTTACCATATCTGGTAACATTCTCTGCAAATATTTTCACTGATTGTAAAATAAACCGAGAATTAATATTTCAGCTTGAATCTTATGATGAAATTGTACAGTCATTTTATGGTATATAACAGTACTGAAATTGATGTTTACGTTTTATTATTTCAAACGATAATAAAAAGGCCTAGACATTTTCCGAAATAATATTGTGTTAAGATAACGATATTCTTCATCTGTATTAATGAAGTTATATATGGGTGATTCATGGAGAGAGAGAGAGAGAGAGAGAGAGAGAGAGAGAGAGAGAGAGAGAGAGAGAGAGAGAGAGCGCTAATGGCATTCTCTATAATATGAGGTCCATGGAAGTTATTCAGAGAAAAAGAGAGAGTATAGTATATCTATATTGTGAAAAGTATATCTCTCTCTCTCTCTCTCTCTCTCTCTCTCTCTCTCTCTCTCTCTCTCTCTCTCTCTCACGTGACCCAAGTAACGTCTCTATCATCAAGGGAAAGTTTCTGTGTGGAAAAGCGGTAGTTGCCCAAAGTAACTAACAATGGCTCCAAATCTGAGATGTCATAATAGGAAACTTTTCTCGTATGTTATTTCCAGCATTCCGCCAGTTATGTAATACAGGCAACAGGGTACGAGGGAGGATGAATGATTGACAGATTGGTTGATGGCTTTGGATTAGATTTGATGGTCCTCACGGCATTGATGTCCATAGAATTTTGGCTATGCCACAATATAGATTGTTAGCACAAATACGAAGTCCAGAGTTTCCATTTTAGATTCATTATACCTATGGATTTTTTTTTTTTTTGTTATTATTATGCCAAAAATTAATATGCGTTGTATATACTTGAAAATTCGACCTTTGTATTTTTTAATCCATATTCATTTGTTTTTCAAATAGCATGATTACTAGAAAGATGCTGCGTCTTGCTTTGGATGGGAAACCAAATAAGGGTAACTGGATAGTGATCACAACGTGAATGAGAAATAGTGTGATCTTAACCATTCTGTATAATAATTACGAAGTTTATGCTCTTTAACAAGTAATGCCAATACTAAAAAAAAGCTTCTAAGGTACAACATTATCAACATATTCAGGGTCTCTCTAATTCATATGTACATATAAAAAAAAGGTTAACGATTTTTATTAAAACGTTTTTTCCCGTGAATAAAATCTTCGATATCACTAGCTATCATGAAGGAAACATATTCTAGGCATTTGATGTTCCGAGAAAACGTTTGGTGCTGAACGTAGCTTAACCTTTTTTCGAATATTTTAAGTGAATTGTTTTACAATCATCTGGAGATCAATCTTTTATTATGAATAGTAAATAATCCTCTCTCTCTCTCTCTCTCTCTCTCTCTCTCTCTCTCTCTCTCTCTCTCTCTCTCTCTCTCTCTCTCTCTCTCTCTCTATCAAGTGACCCAGGTAACGTCTCTCTCATGAAGGAAAAGTTTCTTTTATTTGTGGAAAAGCGGTAGTTGGACTAAGTAACAAACAATAGCACCAATTCTCTGAGATGTCATAATAGTAGTATTTTCTTGTATGTTATTTCTGGCATTCCGTCAGTGTTTTAATATAGGCACCAGGGTACGAAGGAGAATGAATAATTGGCAGATTGGTTGATGGTTTTGAATTAGTTTTCATGGTCCTAGCTGGAGATTGAACTTTTTTCATAAGACCTTTTTGGAATTTAGTAGGAATTTTATCCATTATGCTGTATTAGATGACTGTCATCGAACGGTAGGTACAAAGTTTAATAGATTGTTATTGAATGTAATTAAAAGCAAGAAGGCAATTAAATACCAAAACGGTGAAGCTACAGAAGATATCAGTAAATTTATTGTATTTTAGTCATATTAATAATCCTTACTGTAAATTGGAACATAATTCAATCAATTTAAAAACATAATATGAGAAAGGGAAATTAAATGTGTTGCAATGTAAAGATCACCATCCTGCATTTGCGCCATTAGCTTGGGGAAAACAGTTATAATCTGTTATAAATTTAAATATAAATAAAGTGTTAATAATGAGGAAGGGGATTTCTCTGACAATCAAATCATCAACATTATTCTCAACATTTTCTGCTTTTAAAAGTCAAGGGCTTATTATATGGCTCTCTATTCTGATGCTCCAACGATACGAATATATTTCTTTAAACAAAATTTCTAAATTAGAATAACTGACATTGATTCCTCTCATCAGAAATTAAGCTTACCAGAACGTTGGTAGTGATTTGGAAATTCTTTGAGCAAAGACTCTTCCATTACGCCGTAATTTCTTTTGATAATTTTAACATGTAATTGAGATATCATTACATACCAATTGTTTGGAGTTGCCACTGGAAATTCGCGATTTTTAATTTAGTTGCGGAAATGGAGCTCAGTAATTTTCGATGATTAAAGCATGGATTGCGAGTGAAAATTTGATTTTGCAGAGGAAGATAGACAAAATAGATTGGTAATGAGGTACGTAGGTTGTTGGACCTCTGTGCTTAGAGAAAGGCTTATCAAACGATGTATCTTTTCTGTACCTTTTATCGATTTCTCGTGATGGTAAATCTCAATGTTTATTTGTTACAGAGTTAGGTTTTGTGTTAAGTTACTGATCTTCAATGAGGAAATTTTGCAGACCCAAGTCTACTTAAATGCTTTCCAAAACATTGAAGAATTTTACTTGAAACGATATTGCTCATTTTGACTGGGACCGAAATGTTTTGCATGATGGCCTACTAACTTAATTCTTATAGATCTCTCTCCTCTCTCTCTCTCTCTCTCTCTCTCTCTCTCTCTCTCTCTCTCTCTCTCTCTCTCTCTCTCTCTATCCTGAGTATTACCTTGATTCTGGAAATTTTCATTAATGAACATATTATGATAGTAGCTACTGAGATGGGGTTTCTTATTGATATGGATTGCATTATATCATTTTTATCATATTCAAATTACGGCAACAAAAATTTTCTCTATTAAAGATGGGACATAATTTTAGTTTTAGAATAAATCGAAATATGCATTTTCCCTCTCCCCCCACTTTTTTTTTGAAGGGGGGGGGGGCTTTCCAGTTTTGGTTAACCTGCATTTGCCCAGCTGTTATATCTTTTACAGATCTTCATTAACTTGCCACACACAATGACCTCGAAAGTGCAGACTTTTGACGAAAATCACAGTTATGAATGTTGTTTATCAATTTTGCTCATCATTCGAGTAACCATGATTTTTCACGATCTTTTGAATTTCATTATTAGTCCATTAATGAT
>NC_090764.1:28347677-28370177 GCF_036898095.1 Palaemon carinicauda
TTTGGAGAAATAGAAAATGGGCTATTTGTTTAACGACATGACATCTCTCTCTCTCTCTCTCTCTCTCTCTCTCTCTCTCTCTCTCTCTCTCTCTCTCTCTCTCTCTCTCTCTCTCTTTCTTCTCTCTCTCTCTCTCTCTCTCTCTCTCTCTCTCTCTCTCTCTCTCTCTGTAAATACGTAATAAATCAGTTTTTTTTTCTTGCAAATTGTGTTGGTGAAGGTTATTCATATCTTTTATGCCAAAATCTATAAATTTCATGAAGAAAAGATTCGCAAAATAATGGGCTCTGCCCTTTTATTAAAGATAATGACTTTTGTGCTATATGTAATTTTTGTATTTTTTTATGCGTGCATTGCGTCTTTGGGGAAGTAGATTGCCTGAAGGCGTGGGCTGTTAGTTAAAATAAACTATAGTGGCGAACTTAATTTCTACTAGTAATCACAAGGGTTATTTAATTATTTCATATTTGTTAGATTTAAGTGGGGTTTTTTTTACCGGCACTTCGGGTTGAGCCATGCGTAGTCAAATCATCATAAGGAAAAAGAAAACAAGAGGTTTTAGTTATAAATATTTGAATACCAGGAAGCGCATTGAGAATTGTTCTTCTTGCATGACTTAAGTAAAATTTTTGTTAATGAAATTGTCTTGTTTATCTTATAACAAATCATAACATAGATGTTAAGTAATGAAATATTTATTTTAATTTTTGTTTTTATTTATGTTAATGCTGCATTTTTTTTTTCTAAAGTGTACAAAGTATCATCAAAGCTGATGGATGAACGATAGAAAAGTTGCAGAGAAATTTACAAATTAACATACAGGATGGAAAAAGATTTTTACACTTATTTTTATTTTTATGAGGGATTTACTACTCTGATACATACAACTACATCAACAATTTTCAACCATAACTCAGAGGTACAATTAATGTTTTGGCAAAGATGCTCTAGCACTTTCAAGCACTTAGACTTCTTGTATAGGTAGTTTGTCTGTGACCCTACAATATCGGCATTTTCTTTTGGTCACGTCATCTTAAATGTCACCAATGCCACCAAATACATGATTTACAATTACGTCTTATTTGTTATGCAAGCAGCCCTCGTTATTATAATTATTTTTAGCTGTAGTATCTTTATTATTATGTGTGTTATTAGTATCATGATTTTGATTATTATAACTATGATGATTATCACTTTTTATTGAAAGCGCCTTTTGAGATAATATTTCATGATTTTTATATTTCAGTAAATCTTCAGACTAATATATGCGAACCATACCTTGAATAGCTTCTTTTTATAACTCTATACAGTTATAGACTTATTTTTCCTTTTATTACAGAAAATTCAATCCATATACATTCATAAATTTGAGCGGGTATATAGAATATAGAAATCAACTTTTGATAGCATTTGTGGACTATGAAAAAACCAATGATAGTGTGCTCCGGCCAATTTTGTGGAGAGTCCTGAGTTATTATGGAATTTCTCTTAAATATGTAAATTTAGTTAAGTATGTTCATAACCATATCAAGAGAGTTAATGTTAGTGGAGTCCTATCAAATGAATTTCCAGTGAACGGCGGAGTACTCCAAGGGAATGTGTTGTCACCTATGTTGTTTATCCTCCTCATGGATTTTGTAATGCATAGAACAGTTGGAGACGGCGAAGGATTGGACTAGATTGGTAATATGAAATTAGCTGACCTAGAGTATGCTGATGATGCTGTCCTTATTAGCAGAACACCACAGGATTTGCAATGCTTGCTTACCAGATTGCATGAAATATCACACGAGGTTGGACTCAAGATAAATAGAAGAAAGACAGAGATGATGAGAACGGAATATGCAATGGAAAATAAACTATTGGAAGGAGAAAGGATTAATGAGGTAGAATCCTTTAAGTATTTAGGTACTATGATCTTCAATACAGGGCTATTAGAATTGGAATTTAGTGAAACATTGAAAAAAGCAAATCAGGCAATAGCTAGGTCAAGTAAAACTTGGAAATCAAATTGCCTGAAATAACACATAAAAATCAGTCTATGTATTAGTTTAGTGAGATTTGTGTTACTATATGGATATGAATCGTGGATATGACATTGAAACAATCTCCAACAGATTTAGTAGATTTGAGAATAAATCCCTCAGAAGAATATTGGTAGTTAAATGACAGGACAGTATTAGAAATAAAACTATGGGAGATTATTCTCGTACCATATGTGGATGATATCATGGTGAGGGGTAGATGGAGATGGTTTGGGTATTCTCTTCGCACTTCCCGAGAGAGGTTAGTTCACCAAACTTTAAACAGGGCTCCACAAGGCACTAGAAAAGTTGGAAGACCCAGGCCTACGTGGCTCAGGACTATGAAGCGTGAAGTAGGAAATGATGAATGAGGAAGTATTGAATTAAAAGATAGAGACGACTGGCGAAATCTAATCGAGGTGTCAATAGGCATAGGAAGAGATGATGATGATGATGATGATATAGCATCACGACTGATGTTACTTGCAATAACCGCACTTCATCTTACTAATATATATATAATATATATATATATATATATATATATATATATATATATGTATATATATATGTGTGTATATATATATATATATATATATATATATATATATATATATATATATATATAGGTATGTATGTACATATAATATATATGTTTGTGCGCGCGCGTTATGTTTGTGTTACAAAAAACTAGCATTTTAAAATTCCTAGTTGTCATAAAATTGATGGTCCCATATAAAT
Source organism: Palaemon carinicauda (assembly GCF_036898095.1). Classification (NCBI taxonomy): domain Eukaryota; kingdom Metazoa; phylum Arthropoda; class Malacostraca; order Decapoda; family Palaemonidae; genus Palaemon; species Palaemon carinicauda. Next base: position 28,350,443 of record NC_090764.1, read on the forward strand.
AAAACACAACAATTCCGTGCAATCCTTCTCAAAATAGTGTATGATCTTCGAATCTGATTGTTTCTATTCTTACTACTATCTATGCCAAGTTTAATTTAATAAGGTGATATATTATGGACTGCTTAGTTAAAAGACCTTGCAGCCAGGCAATCTTCAATTAAAACAAAGATTTACGCGTTCGTCACTGATAAAAGTAATGACTTAAGAAAAAACGGGGAAAACGTGGTAAAAATTAAAACCTATTTTCCCGAATGATAATTAGCAGATGAATCATGCTATACCAAAGAGATAAAAATTTTATCGTGATTATTATAGATTTTCCTCACAAATATCTGGTTTTCACTAGATCATTATAAAAACAATGGTCTCCCCATCTCTTCTATTCCACAGATTCAAGTCCTCACTATAGACATAATTTACACATTTGTTTTACTGTATAGATAGTCATATTTCTATCATTTTCCACCTCACCATATCTTGTCAAGACTGCTAGAATTTGCATGAAACTGCGCATGAATGCAAAAAAAAAAAAATAAAAAAATAAAAAAACCTACGATAAATTTTCATCGAACATCCGAAAATGAATTACTGAGTCGTCCCGTTATTTTATTTTTATCTATTTATTTATTTATTTTTTTTTTTTTTTTGCAAAGCCTTCAAATTTGCTTTCCTATCGCTAAAGACGTTGAATTTTACGCGTCCATTCCGTGTCCTAATTAATCGGGTTTGGCTCGAGACAAATGATTATTGATGCTGCTCTCTTCACGGTAAGGTTATTAACATTTTTGTCTTTGAAACGATTAGATATACAGGACCAACACCTAAAACATAACAGACACCTCACACGTCTCGAACTGTCGACCTAACCGCGCCAGAACTCCTTGCTGCTGGGAGGAAGGACACTGGTGACTGGTACAATACACGAACATACACTGCAGGGGTCTAAACGATGTCAGGCAGGGCAGCCGAGAAGGCAATTGTGCTTACCGTATACAAATGGAAAAAAAAAGCACGTTAATAGAGAATAATAATATATTTTAATACTCATACACTGGATGCTCACTTCTGGGGATTATAATCCTCAATCGACCTTTACCCTTTTAGGCCTCAAGGCGTCGCCTTTAGTATCTAAGAAGGAATAATGCAAGCAAAAAGTTGATAACCCAATAGTAACTTTTCCCTGCAATTTTTCAAGAGAATCCAAGAAGTGGTAATATGAATTTAGAATGTGGCTTAATCTCTAATAATTCACATCCTTTACTCATTTATTCAAAGCTTTTCGGGTGTGGTCTGAAGCCTTCTGAGACTATTGTGAGTTGCAAATTTGGATAGTGAACTAAAGCTCTGCTTTAAAATCCTAGATATTTATCTTTTAACCTCTATTGCATTTGAAGACTCATCTTTTGGAATGTAAAGTAGATAGGATAGAGAGATAAAACATTTCTTTTATGATTCATTATTTGCCAAAATTAAAATTAGATTTATATTTTGGATTCTGAATTTAAATTTCCTTGTAAAACTACGAAAGACAAATTGACCAGTGTTCGATGACTAAAGCATTATAATACCCACATGTAAAATTGAAGGTATAATAAAACTTGATTTTTTTCTCTCTCTCTCAAAATGTTTCTTTGCTCTGTAACTTTAGGCGTATGGTGAATTATCTTAGATTACCCCAGAAAAGAAATACTCTTAAAAAGGATCTTAAAAGACCAGCAGAATTGAGAATAAGGCGTCTCTGCTCCTCTACATTAATTAATTCCGTAGGTATCTGTCGCTTGCAGGCGTCAGTCCCAACTACCTTAACCACTTCAGAACCACGTTTAAAGCCACATTTCTCTCTCTCTCTCTCTCTCTCTCTCTCTCTCTCTCTCTCTCTCTCTCTCTCTCTCTCTCTCCACAATGACTAAAAGTTACATCCTGCCATAAAACATTATCCATGTTGATATTTTGGAATAAGCTTATTTCTTATTCAGAATGATAAATATCAGTGATGGACTTTCTTTGGCTTTCAGTTACATAAGGTTACTATAATGTTGAAAACAAACTCAAAGGATTTAAATGGAGCATGGCCATTCGGCTTTATGAATATATATATATATATATATATATATATATATATATATATATATATATGTGTGTGTGTGTGTGTGTGTGTGCGTATATATATATATATATATATATATATATATATATATATACGTATATATATATATATATATATATATATATATATATATATATATATATATTATATATATATCTATTTATACATATAATCATCAGCCGCTACTTGTCAATTTCAATTGCAGTACGAAGGCCTCAGACATGTCCTATTCGTGTCTGTTTATGGTCTTTCTATGCCAGTTTATACCCGCTCGCCAATCTCTTGTCTTCTACTCCGCCGCTTCTTTTGCAATCTCCAGGAATCCATTCTGTTATTCTTATGTCCATTTGTCATCTGTCATTCCATTATATGCCCTGCCCATTTCCATTTCTTTTTCTTACATGTTGTTAGAGTATCCTCTACATTAGTTTGCTCATTTTCGATCTCTTCTTACAGCATTTCACATTCTAAAGGTTTCAGTTCTATTAATAACAATTTTCTTGATAAGACATGTTATTTAGCATACTGTACTGTCATAAGGACAATAGCTTTAAAATGACAAATAAACATAGAGACTGGTTGTCCTGTACAGTAAATATTATATGATTGGCTCCGGTTCCAATGGTAAGAGGACATATAGAAATCCTAAAATATACAACAAAATAAAGTGCTACTTCTCGACAGAAGTCATGATGAATTAAGGATGACTATGGAGATGAACCCTAATGAATTCCATATTCATCTGAACAATTCTTCTGTGCACAAGATTTCTCGTTACCTTTGACAACGCCTTATCAAATGAACATATCTGAATTACAATTCGAATACTGATGAGAAATTCGGGAATAAACGGATCTTGAAGGCTATTAATCTGAATTTTGTTCTTCCTTCCTAGTTAATGCCATGTAATGTCTCTGTAATTTTGAACGGAAATCTCAAAGTTTTGAAAGGTCGGAATTATTTGTTTTTTCGTTGCTTCTTGATTGCCTGAAAACGAAATTATACATTTCTGAGGGACGAGAAAAGGATTTTAAGAATATACATTGTGGAAATTATTTTGAGAAATGCTTCCGACTGGGCAAGGAATCGAACCTATGCATCTTGAGTCGAGACCATCCTAGCAGTAGACTCTACAAATGAGCCATGAAGGAAGACAAAAGTTCATTCCAAGTCCACAGTACATATACTTATCGAATTCAACTGTATGAATACATCCACTGGAAATTCTTATATGATAAATACTTCTGGCTGGATTAGAACTCAATCCTATGCCCCTTGAGTCAAAACAATGCCATTAGTAGACTCTACCAATATCAAAATCAGTATGGTCACCCCCCCCCAAAAAAAAAGAAGAAAAAAGAAACTGAGATAATGTATACTGACAGAGACAAAGTAAGGGATGATTAGACTTGTGACGTAATGGAAATGAAAATTCACAGATACAGAACCTTTTGCTATGATAAAATACAATGTTGATTATTGAAAGCACTTTGTGAATTAAACATATAGAAAAGATATATATATGATTGTTCGAATTCATAAGATGTATAAAATTCGAAGGCCCAAATTTCTAACATTGGTTATGGATACGCACACTATTAAGAATTACCTATATCATTAAAAAATTAAAAACATTTCGGAATCATCAGGATTTTTTCCTTGAAAACTTCGATATGAAATATCATGAAGTTTCATCAAGTCCGTTATCATGCAAGAACGGACCATAAGAGCGAGAGCCATAAAGCCACTGGCTTTATGCATCGTATGTTCGAAGCCTTTTGCTGCCTTTTAAAGCATTTTATAGATCCTGTGAATAGGACTGTCTTTGGCCTAAATACCTTTGGATTATCACACAAAGGCATCCGGTACCAATAAAGGATCTCTTTGTCATATAAGAGGCTTAGCATATTGCTTCATATAGCCAGTTTGCGAGGTTGAAGTGATGATTTCGCGATTTATGAAGCAATGAGAGATAAATATGCAGTGATCTACATACACAGACATGCATAGACTTACTAATAAACACACATACTCATGCATAAACACACATACTCATATATGTATTATATGTATATGTATGTATATATATATATATATATATATATATATATATATATATACATATATTGTATTATATATACATATATATATATATATATATATATATATATATATATATATATTTAGAATGTATTTATATCATATATATACTATATTATATATACAACGTATTTACATTTATATTTATATGCATATATATTACTCTATTATATACACACACATACACACACATATATATATATATATATATATATATATATATATATTTATATTTATGTATTTATATTATATAGATATATATATATATATATATATATATATAAAATGTGTGTATATATGTATATATGTATGTATATATGTATATTTATATATATATATATATATATATATATATATATATATATAAAATGTGTGTATATATGTATGTATATATATATATGTATAATATATATCTATATGTATATATATACAGTATATATATATATATATATATATATATATATATATATATATATATATATATAGACAACACTAAGGTAACCGAAAAATTCTTTTTTACTCAAGGAGTTAACTGCTGCAGTGTAATTGTTCAGTGACTATTTTTCCATTTGGTAAGTGTAGAGGAGACTCCTTTAGCTATGGTAAGCTCTTCTAGGAGGATATTCCAATATTAGATCATTGTTCTCTAGTTTTGAGAAGGGCCATAGTCTCTGTATCATGGTCTTCCACTGTCTTGAGTTATAGTTCTCTTGCTTGAGGATACACACAGGCACACTATTCTATCTGTTTCCTTATTTCCTTTCATCACTGGGTTATTTTCCCTACTTGAGCCCTTGGGCTTATATCATCTGGTGTTTCCTAATTGGGTTGTAGCTTAGCTAGTAATAATGATAATAATAATAATAATATAAAAATGACCTTATAGACATGAGACGGATGAGCATGTGACGTCTAACATCCAGGGACAGCACTGTTAAGCTTCATTTTAAGGGTATCGGCCTGGTGGAATTTTGGCGATATTGGCTGAAATTCGCGAAAATTAGTTACTGTCATATTTCGATAGATGTGGGTTCCCTCCGTTGCCACGGGAAAGATGAAATCGATACGAAGCCTTTTAAACGGTTTAAAGGGCAATTTAAAAGACCTACCTGGTAAAGGATTAAAGGGCGGGGTAGGCGTAACCTTAGCATTTTCTTTTTTCGTTCTTCCTCGAAGTATTTATTTCTTTTATTATAATTTTTTTCGTTCGTCGTACGATATGTTTTCCCGATAGAGTCGGCATCTCCCTATGATTATGGCGAAAACAAAGACAGTTTTAACTAGATATATAGTCTGTGATTATGCCCTCTTGTATTTTCAAACAGTTGCATCACTTTTTCGAATTATTGAACATCAATTGTGATTTATATATACGACCAAAATGCCTTTAAGGAAGTTTAGTAAGCGAAGGGAAGCAAGCTCTCGCAATATCAAGGCTTATAACGAAAACAAAAACATAAACAAACACCATGTGCTCAGCACGTATGAGAATGACCTCGCAAGTCTTTCCTATAGCGAAGCTGCTTCGAGTGAATTCTATTATTCCCTTGCTCAAATATATCAAGGTGATGATGATGGAACTGATGATTTTATTTTGAAGTTATCTGATGATGAGGAGGAGGAAAAGGACGAAGAAGAGAAGGAACATTTTCGAAATGTAACTTCTGTTCATGATGCAACAGATGATGGTGTGTTATCGGGAGCCAAGCTACGAAATTCTTTATTGAGTGATTTTGTAACTGAAAAAGGAAAGCTCCTAAGTGATAGCAGTGATGGGGAAATAGTTTTATTACCCTTGAAAGTTTTGAAAGACGATTTTAGTTCGACATATTGTGGGCAGTGTGAAAGCAACATAACACTCGAAGTTGATAAAAACAGTTTTGATGTTGACTTGAAACTAAAGTGTCTGTGTGAAGAACCGTCTGTTTTCAAACATACAAAAGTGAAAGAAAATGAAAGTGTGAAAACAGATACCATTGGTGAAACAACAGCTTCTTTTATGTATCAAAATATGATAAATGGGGGAGGCTTAGCAGCCTTGAATAACACTCGAATTGCCTTAGGTGCTAGACCTATGGCAAACAGCACTTACCAAAGGTATAAAAAATATATAAAGAGAAGACCAGGAAAAGAATGTCTGCAATGTATTCAAGAACGGCAAAGAAACAAAGAACATCTAAAGGAGGATATGAAGGTGGAGCTCATTAGTCTCCTAAAACCCTGGCAACAAAGAGTAGAGTGGCGCTCTATGATACCCCCCCCCCCCCCACACACACATAAAATATGTTTATAACTATTTTGTTTAAGTGAAAAGTGTTTTTTTTTTTTTTTTTTTTTTTTTTTAGAGGGGATATAATATTTCTTATAAAAGAGAGGGTACCAGGTGCCCTATAGGGTTTTCCAAGAGACACTATTTGGTTTTAAAAGCAAAAAAAAGGTAAGCAAAACTTTAGAACTGTTTTTTCTCAAAACATACATTTTTCTACTTTCAAACTTAAATAACTCTGTTATTTATGAATGGATTTTTATAATCTAAAAAGCAATTTAATAAGAGATTGTGAGAAAACTCATCACCAGGGCTATCTTTCTTCTTTTCTCTCTTAATTTTTTTTTCTACGAACATTGAAGTACATAATTTTATGGTATTTTTTTATTGCATTTCTAAAAATTGTTTAAAAATAGCATAAATCGTATATAAGATTTTTTATCATATCATTTTATTTGGTAGGACTTGAACTTTATGCTGGTATCTTTTTTTTTTTTTTTTAAATTGAGTGATAAACAAGGAAGGAGATCTAATTTAAAAATCATGAAAAAAAAAACGTTATTTTTAAGAGAAAAATATTCGTAAAAAAAATAAGTTTTCATTCAATTGCCCTGAAATTTTATGTGAATCTTCCTTATAATTAGAGGTAATAACTGTGCAAGTTTCAACACCGCCACTCGAAAGACGTAAACTTCTGCTATAGCGTTTCTTTTGACTTATTCAAGCAACAGATTTTCACTAATTAACCTAGCCTTACTTCAGGGTTGCATTGAATAAAGAACCGTGCGATAAAATATTAAGACCAAATTTGAATATTTTTTAGTAAACTTTGGAAATTATAATTTCACAAATTAATTTTTTGAATGAGAGAGTTTCTTTACTTATTTCCATATCATGGTTCAGGCTCCATAGTGAAGGATGTCCTAAAGGGAGATGAAATAAAAACTTACTTTGTAAAAGGATAGATTCACGTGGCACAGAAAACCAAGGTAGACTACACAAAATGCAATTTATACTAACTAAAGTGGCATTTTAAAAATTTTGAAACCCTAATATGAGTAGATGTACGAATTTATTGAATTCCATTTGAACCTAGAAATACCAGACCAGATGAGGAAGGAAACGAGAAAATGAGGTGATGTTTAACCGAAGACGTATTTTTTAAAGTAATCAATTGATATCATATAACAACATACTGCGAACAGTATTTTCTTAGTTGTATGCAGCTTTAATTTCACATATTTTTATGTAATACACATAGATAAGATTAGCTGTTATCCACGGCAAACATGAATAAAATAAAAATTTAAAGAATAGATCTCGACCATTGTGATAATTTATTATTATTATTATTATTATTATTATTATTATTATTATTATTATTATTAAGAACACATATAATGATGATAATGCAATTCACTTGGTACAGAAATCGGGGTTTGGCTATTTATCCGCAGAAATCCTAGCATTAATCAATCTTGGGTAGTTTACCCTCAACAGGCAGACCTCTGGCATATAGGCTACTGTAGCTAATTTTCTTAGCTTATTTCAGATATAAATGAATATTGAAAAGCTACAAAACTAGGGCGTTTGTTGTTATTATTTTCCTTATAGTATTTAGATCTCTTTCGCTAAGTCTATATCAGTAAAGGATAATTAATTTTTTTGACATCCAGCACAATGCTGCATAAAAGTTCTTTTGATTTGTGAAATTCGGTAAGGAGAAAACTGCGTTCAGGGTCATTAGATATGAATAAAAGTTTATTTACACCACATCAAGAAAATCAAAAGTTTAATTTGGTTTTGAATTTAAGTCATCTTGTTTTCTTAAGTAAGAACAGGGGGTTGCTCATCCACTGTCTATTGCTCTTAGAAAATATTACTGTAAAAAAAAAAAACACACACAATTTCATCAACAGTATATCACCACCCATACATACATTGCTCCATTTACTGTGCAAGTAAATTAGTCCTTTTTATACTAGTAAAGTCCTTACTGTTCCGTCATCTGCTGATTTCATTATACATTTATAGGTCGCTCATGAATGGCAGTGGCAAGGGACAGTGACAATGCCCTGTCGAGTTTGAGCGAGACTCGATCTCCCATCCAGGAGAACACCAGGTAGAGACGGTTCCAATATGGCACCATAAACCTTAACCCTAACTCTAGCATTGCCGCTGCTGCTCCTTTAGGTCTTGAAAGATAGCTGTATTAGTTTAGGTTATCCTCCTGCATTCTGAACTCATGACCAAACTAAATCGGAAAAAAATATACCTCGCAAGCATTTTTTTTTTTTTTCAACTACAACATTTTTGTTTCCTTTTACCTATTAGTTCTCCGTCTCACTTCACTTGTGCAGTACAAAGTAGACAGTCCATCTCAACACTTTCTACCTTTTTCTTACGTTCACATTCCACAATCCATTCATACGTTTGATGTATGTGAATAACTGTGTACAGTTTGTTTCTCTCGGAACTATACCAAATAAATAATATTGCGTGAAGGAAAGAAACGGATTATTTACGTTATATTTATTCCTGGAAACATTAATCCCCTGTGAGAGGATCATATTTCATCGTTGATCTCTCTCTCTCTCTCTCTCTCTCTCTCTCTCTCTCTCTCTCTCTCTCTCTCTCTCTCTCACACACACACACACATCCCCTGAGTGTATGTGAGGGTACGTTCGTGTCTAGGAACTTAACTCCAATGTGTGACGAATGGCTTTTCCCAGTTATTAATGACAAGAACAGGATTTTTCTGGACGAAGATATCCTTTGAATGGGTAATTTTGATTTAGATATGCTATTATTTTTTTTTTCTTACAACGCAAAAGTTATTTATACCTAGCAGAATTATGCAGTGTGGACTATCAAGCTAAGTGGATCCCTATTTGAAAGTAATCATTAGTAATTTCTGATTTGTCTGAAGTGAGGTTTAAAGTACTTATGATTTGTGTTTTAAACCTGTCTCGCCCTATATGTTGACATTAATTTCTGTATTTATATCCACCCCAATACCATACTTTTCTGGCAGTTGTAGTAATAGATTTAGTTTTTAATGTTCAAATTTTGTTTTCCAGATTTCAAGTTTGAACTTTTATTGCTATTATCATGTTATGGAAACACTGTATCACAGGCACTTAAGATCCATGCAACTTTTCTTCCACTTTATTATATCCGAACGTCGTGCATAAGATATGTTCGTGGTTCTGTTGCATGGCTTACTTCTTTGCTCAGTTTAGTATTTAGCTTTATAGAAAGTATAAAGAAATTTGTTCATCAAAAAAAAATTAAGTAATACAGTCTTAACATTGCACTTTGTAGTAAACCTGGATACTTCTTTTTTTTTAAATTTATGCTGATAGAATAATGATTCCTCAAAAAACTATCTACATAAAGTTGTTGGCACTTGCAGTACTGATATGGTTTTATGATGCAATAAATTTTGAGGCTCGGTTTGGCCAGGCAACTAGAGTTGCAAACGAATTTTGGCCATAATCTCACTTTCCCTTGTTAGTCATTCGTACATAAATCAAAGTTTATATCACGTTTATTCTGCTGAATACAAAGTTCTGGGATTCAGATTTTTTTTTTTTTTTTTTTACGACTTTGGCCCTTCTATTCTTAGTCCTTTGTGGCTCATGTACAGGATAAAATTCATTTGCTAGATAAAGTAGGAAATAGGAATGTGTATTCAATGTAGTTGGTTGGTCGGAGTGAACTTAGTTGTAATATCCTGAATTGTTTTCAGATAAAATCATATTAGTACATAAAAATTATAGGTAACTTTCTGGAGGTCTAGAAAAGAAAAACAAAAACTGGACATCTGACCTGAACCTTTTATCATACCACTTATCTAATGGAATATGAACTCCTCCCACGAAGGTCCAGGCGTATGGTGGTTTATTTCTCTGATGTTTTGTTCTATGTTTGTATGTATGACCGTACTCTTATTACAACATATACTGTAAATTGTGAAATTCTCTTATAAATAAGTCAGTCATCTTGATAATATCGTCAGACAAAACCGGTTAGCATTCGCTATGTATTTTAGTTTTTCCTCGCATTTTCTGCATATATCAGTAAGGAAAAGTGCGATTACCAAACAACTCTTCTTCACGCAAGGGGTTACTGCAGTGTAATTATTCAGTGGGCACTTTCCTTTTGTTAAGGGTAGAAGAGACTTTAGCTATGGTCAGCAGTTCTTCTAGAATTACACTCCAAAATCAAACCATTGTTTTCTAGTCTTGGGTAGCGCCATAGCCTCTGTACCATGGTCTTCCACTGTCTTGGGTTCTCTTGCCTGAGGGTACACTCGGGCACGCTGTTCTGTCATGTTTCTCTTCCTCTTGTTTTGTTAAAATTTTTATAGTTTATGTAGGAGATATTTATTTTAATGTTGTTACTATTCTTATATAGGAGATGTGTATTTTAATGTTGTTACTCTTCTTAAAAATTTTATTTTTCCTTGTTTCCTTTCCTCACTTGGCTGTTTTCCCTGTTGGAGCCCCTGGGCTTATAGCAACCTGCTTTTCCAACTAGGGTTGTAACTTAGCAAGTAATAATAATAATAATAATAATGATAATAATAATAATAATACTGGAAGAGAACACTTTCATCACGGCCGGGTATAATCGCAACAAAAACAGGAACCACATAAAGAGTTCGTGGTGAGGTAAACATATAGAAGATATTCAAAACAGCTGTAAGGACATGATAACCTGTTTGTTTTAGATGTTCTTGTAAATAAAAAATAATAGTTAACTACACGAAAAAAAAAATCAAGCACTCCCGTTATACTATATTAAAGCGAATACATCGTAAGAATGGAATGATCATGCAACTCATACAGGGCATAGAAATAGTGTATTATTTATTCATTCTTTTATTTAGCAAGATCCATTGATTATTACATCCTCCAAAGAGGTTATGTTTTCACCCAAGATTAAAGGTTACGGATGAATTTTGATGAACATTTCCGGATATGTCAAAAAAATGGGCTAACTTAGAAGTGACTAATTTTTGGCGGTTATCCGGATCACCATCCGGATCCAGAATTATTTCAAAGGAAACTTCACTATTGCGAGATTGGATCAATTTGGACAATTTTGCTTATTAATCAACAAGTAAACCACAGAATACTTGGTTAACATTTTAAGCAAAAAGTCATCATAAGGTCTAGCAATCATCACTACATAATGGTCTTGTGGCTGATAATTGTCTCCTCAGACAAATAGATAGGGGGTCACTATTATCACTTCATTTTTGATACATGACAGATTTTTTTTAACGTTGTTACTGATCTTAAGAAGATATTTTATATTGTTATTCATAACTTCTTATAGCGTATATAGTTTATTTATTTACCCATTTCTTTTCCTCACTGGGCTATTTTCTCTGGTGGTGCCCTCGGGCTTATAGCATCCTGCTTTTCCAACTAGGGTTGTAGCATAGCAAGTAATAATAATAATAATAATAATAATAATAATAATAATAATAGTGAGGATCGAGAACTATGATAGTGTTTTTTTTTTTTCTTTTTTTTTGACTTAGTTTTCATAGTCTTCAAACCTTGTTTGAAACTATTCACACTGAATTATTTATCAAAATTCTGAAACATCAGTTATACGCATTGAAGTACGTATGCTGAAAATTTCGTTTTAGAAAAGAAATTGAGATCTGCTAATATTTAAAATAGAAACGCATGCGTATTGCGTTTTACTTTGTAGGCAAAAACTATACTTTTAGTTTGTTTTCCACCATTTGCTCCGCAATGATGTTTATAAGACTTTGGCTTTTTTTTTTTTTTTTTTTTTTTTTTTTTTTTTTACGAAATTAATGTAATTATGTTGAAGAAGGCAAAATAATTGTTGGAAAATTCACGTAAACGAGCATTTTAGTATAATTTTACATTTGAAATTGCAACTATGTAGATAAGCTTCCATGGATGTTTTTGCAAATTATTTTTGTCATGAATTGAAACTAGTTATTTACTCTTATTATAGTACGTACTCGTTTAAAAATGTAATTCGAGAAATGATATTAGTGATTACTACGCATACATGAAGGGGTGTACTTTTTTTGCTGATGGTGCTATATTTTTATAAAATGAACATGTAATAAAACGTGGAATTTGGGAAATTGAGTTTTATACATGAATTAAGAGAGGAATTTCCAACCATACAACAATTACTGGCTTCGTAATAACCATAAATGAACCTATGCTACCATAATCGTGAGCTGGTAACGATGTCTCTCGGTAGAATGTATCCGCCACAATTATTCATAATTTCAGAAATTATGTTTATCCACCTTCGTCTGTTTCCATTATGTTTAATTTAGGCTGTTATGTTTACTAATACACGCTGCTGTTCGCGTTCCAACCGTTATTATTCATGAAATATTTAACGAGCGATTTGTTCTTGAGATTTCGATGCTAAGTTTGATCCATATCTTGGTGTAACGAAATGAGGAATGACAATTTTACCAACCTTTTTCTTTCTGTATTACCTATTATTATTATTACTAGCTAATATACAACCGTAGTTGGAAAAGCAAGATGCTATAAGCCCAAGGACTCCAACAAGGAAAAGTAGCCCAGTGAGGAAAGGAAATAAGGAAATAAATAAACGATATTAGAAGTAATGAACATCAAAATAGATTATTTTGAAAACATGAACAACATTAAAACATTTTATTTATAAACTATAAATGGACTTATGCAAGCCTGTACAACATACAAACATGGCTGCGGGTTTGAACTTTTGAATTTCTGCTGATTCAACTACCCGATTAGGAAGATCATTCCACAACTTCGTCACCTAACGTACAAAGGTTTCTTTTGTTGTGGAGAAACTCGTGTTATTGTTTTTGTTTTTTCCTCCATCCTAACAGACCACAATAAAAAAGAACCATCGAAATTAACCTTGGGGAAAGGAAACCAAAAAAGTTGTTTGGTTTGTAACTTCGACAGTCCATTATTTTTTAAATGAGGCTGAGCATTAGTGTGTGACCCACAGCCGAAAAAAAAAAAATAAGAAATAGGCCTACTTGAACTTAGTTGATGTTTAGTTTCCAGTGCTTTTCAAAGTAAAATACACTAATATAAAACTGTAAATTTTATTTTGTTTTTTAACTCCTAGGAAGCTCATATATTTATGTTAAAAAAATCAATAATTCTATGGGTGAATACGGCATCTCACGTAAACTTGTCACCAAGTTCTAAGATAGATTGAGAATGAAATTTAGAGATTTTCTTTGACGCAAAATTGTCCAAATTACCATTTTGTGACGAATTTGGAAAATGAAATATAACGGTAAATCACGAAAGAATGTGGTGAAATGTCCTCGTTGAACTAATAAGTCAAATAACTTCAGAACCTCTTCGTTAGACTCTCAAAATACTTTTGCTTTTGATTGGAACTAAAACAGGGATTTTGAAACAGCAGATGGCCCTATCCCTAATATCAATAATAATAGTATTACTCCATCAGATTACTCATCGTATCCCGCGCAAATAAAACTAGACTTATATTGGCAGTAGACCAAGTTCGCAAACGTAGCAATCCATGTTTGCCAACGGTTATACTCGTATAAGCGGATGAGCAACTTGGTGGAGTGTGAGAGCTTTTAATGTGGAGGAAATGCCTCTCTAAATCTCGATGAAGTCATTGTCAGCAAGGTGATGGATTGGGTTTAAGGCGATGGACAAACTGTCTCTTTGGTTTTTACTCCTGATGCCTGGCGGTTGATCTTACTAGAATTAGTATGAACTGGCAGAGGTCACTCGTAATGAAAACTAATAAAAACAACATCATCAGTAGTAATATTAATAATTATAGTAGTAATAATGATAATTATAATAATAATGATAGGAAAAAGCATTTCTTTTATTGTACACACGCACTCGGCTACACCCAAACCACAGTCGAAACCTTTCTTTTGGGAACTTTGGAGTCATATTTTAAAAGGCCATCATCTCCTCGGATCCTGGCCATTAAGAACTCAGCAACAACAAACAGTGAAAGCTTAGGAAGAATCCCAGAAGTCTCTCTCGCACTAAATAACACCCAGGGGACGGCTTGGCAAAGTTACAGGACGGCCAGGATATAAGTTAGGATTGTTAAAGGTAAGGCTAGCTCATGAGGCAGAGAGAGAGAGAGAGATGGGGGGGGATTGTTTTAAGGGCTAAAACTGTTACATGTAATAATGACGCAGCAAGTAATTGATATAATTATATTTATATGTATATATATATATATATATATATATATATATATATATATGTATATACAGTATATATATATATATATATATATATATATATATATATATATATATATATATATATATATGTATGTATATATATGTGTATATATATATATATATATATATATATATATATATATATATCTTCTTATACAATTACATATATATATATATATATATATATATATATATATATATATATATATATCAATTCCATCTGAATGTAGATCTGAGGTTGCTGAATAGCTCAAGAGATCTAGCTAAAATTAGTGATAGGTGCACATTATGGGGTATGAAGTTGAAACCTTCCGGCCCACAGTCGAATCTCCACCCGGCCAGAAGCTGTTACCATAAATTGAATTCCAAGTGGATATATATTCCCAAGATAGAATTCGGTATTAAATGCCGTTCGTGGGTGATATTTAAATTGATTGAAATCACGTGTGCTTGTGATATATGTTCATTTAAAATGACCACGTGTAGCAAACTCACGATTCAGCTATCATGGTGGAGATGGGTTTATTTCAAGTCTATGAACAGATTCCTGAATTCGACAGGAATGTGTACGGGGACTTGTCATAAACTTTTATCTCTCTTGATAGCTCAGTCGGTAGAGCCGTTGCTGGCATGGTTTCTGGCCCACAGGTGGTGGTTCGAATCTCCACCCGGCCAGAAGCTGTTACCATAAAATGAATTCCAAGTGGATATATATTCCCAAGATAGAATTCGGTATTAAATGCCGTTCGTGGGTGATATATATATATATATATATATATATATATATATATATATATATATATTATTATATATATATATACTGTATATATATGTATATATTTATATGTATATATATATATATATATATATGTATACATTTATATATATATATATATATATATATATATATATATATATATTTATTTATATATTTATATATGCATAAATGAGAAAGAGTGAGGCAATAATTCTGCCCTCATAAAAGATATAAGTTGAAAAACAAAGTTGATAAAATTCACTAGAATATCAGGAAAAATAAAGAATTTCTCTTTATGAAATCCGGGGAAATGAAAATACAATGATAGATATAAAGGGGAGAAGAAATTCATGTATTAGAATTGTGGGCGTTACATAAAAAGGTCAAATCTAAATATAGAGTAAAAGAACTGCACAAGAGGGAGAAGACGTGATAAATTATGATAATAAACGGTGAAAAATATGGAGAATGGAAGTTACGAAAAAGGATGAAGTAAGAAAATAAAAAATTTCGTATTTTTCTTTATTTTGGGGGGGGGGGGCAATAAATAGATAGAAATATTATAAATTATTATTTTTGAAAAAATATTACAGGAAAGCAAAATTTTATAGTTTCTCTATAAAGAAGAGAAGTAAAGTTCCACTTAAGTTGGTTGATATATTTTTTACAACTTCTAAAAAAAAATAATTCTAGCCAAGCTAACGGGTATTTTGCTTTGCAATAAAAGATAAAAGTTATACAAGGTAAAAAAAAAAGCTCTGTGAGAAATATTCCATTCCTTTAAGGCAATCTTATAGAACAAATAAGACACAATTCGGAATATGTTAAAGCTCAACACTTATGTGGCTGTACGTTGGTGGATAAATAGAAATGCTAATGTGAAACCTTTGTTCTAAAGAAATGTAAAAGCAATTCACTAACAAAGCAAGAGCATTCTAATAATATTCCTCAAAATTGTCAAGAATAAATCTCGATTTTTCTCCCTGCCCTTGCCCCAATGCCAAGATTATAAGATAAATGCTTATACTGATGGGTAGATTATCTTAAATGTCCATTACGACTGTATATTTTCACAAAATACCAAGCACAAAATCAAACATAACGCTACAAATAAAAGCATATTCGCATATAGAAATTATATTTTCAGTTGATGAAGTAAACAATTTATCATAAAAGAATTTGATATTTTATCCTATTTCTGGTGTGATATATATATATATATATATATATATATATATATATATATATATATATATATATATACATATATATACGTATATACATGGTGTATATATATTTTTTATATGTGTGTGTTTATTCACACACACACACACACACACACACATATATATATTTATATATATATATATATATATATATATATATATATGTAGTGTGTGTGTGTGTATTTATATATATATGTATATAGATATATATATATATATATATATATATATATATATATACTGTGTATATATATATATATATATATATATATATATATATATATATATATATATATATATATATATATATATATATATATATTTATATATATATATATATATATATCTCATCGGTGTATACATTGATTAATTAAAGCTCGTGGAAAGACATTATATTATCAGTGTATTCACTTGAAAAGGAAAGGGTAAATCAACTAGAACAATACTTGAATTGGCTAACACTCGATGTTTATCACTCAGACCTTGTACAACCTGATACTATTCTTTATTAAATTTCCGCTGAACAAGTTCCTGAATCTTTGATTTGCCAAGTTTATTCTGAAGATAAAGGGTCTTTCCTTCAACCTGAATAAAGGAATAATATGAAAATCCGTAACTGCCTCGCTACAATTAATCTCTCTCTCTCTCTCTCTCTCTCTCTCTCTCTCTCTCTCTCTCTCTCTCTCTCTCTCTCTCTCATATATGCAATAAACCAGAAGGAAAAATTATAATACTGTGAATCCTGACCGGTTTCGTCTCCGATAACTGGTCATGATCAAGCATTATTCTTCTTTTCCAATGTGAGTTTTACGCAACCCCCCCCCCATATATATATATATATATATATATATATATATATATATATATATATATATATATATACGGTATGAGTAAACGTTATTTGTAACCGATTCATCGTACCTGGAGATCTTTTCATTTCTTAAAGTAATTTGAGACCTTTTAGTCTTTTTTACTTAGTACACTGAAAGACATACTGTATATAAGGTCCCATTTATTCTATACGCAACATGTGACTCAAACCCAGTAATTTTTTGGATATCGAGACACTAGAAGCATATCTCAATTCTGCCCTCCTTCAATTGTTCTATTCAGATTTGTGTTTGTTTTTTCCGCTTTGGTTTGTTTCTTCGCCTCCCTCACATCATAAAGGTTAAAGGTGTCTGGTTTCAGTTCCAGTTTCATCAAAATTGATGATCACCAGATCGTCAGCCGGGTGAGCCAAATCCCCCACTGTGGTACCTAACCACCGCAGTGGCCATCCCAGTAAACAGCTTAAACTCACGGTTTTAGGCCGGGATCGATCTGCCGCCATGCGAATGCTAGGCGAACATGTTACCACTGTACTAGCCAGAAGTCAAGACGAGGCTTATTAAGTTTGCATGTCCAGTGCTAATGAACCAGAAGTATGAAAATGTACTTATCAAAACCAGTATTAAAGATAAATTCTCCATTCATTGGCACTTAGTTAAATTGGAGTAAACTTACCTTAAAAGTGAACACACAAACTCTATATGTACACTGCAGAAGCTTCATAATTTTTCAGAAAATTAATAAAGGTTTTTACTACGATAGAAATGCACTTTTTTTTTTTTGTGAAGTTATTCCATTTAAACTATTCTAATTATGTTTATTTCATTATTTTGTAGTGATTACAATGCTTCTGCTATCGTAAAGAGCTTATGTGGGTATAAAAAAATCTTTAATCACAGAATGTGGAATAATTTAGTTAAGCAGAATTTCTAACCGTCAAGTTAACTATACATTATATGTTGCTGCCGACGGGAAAAAAATATTCTATATCTGGAGAGAAAAAAAAAATATTCACTGGCATGTAATCTTACGTGTCTTATATAGGTAGAAAAGAAATAAATTATTTATTTAAGCGTTTTTGTAAGAGAGAGAGAGAGAGAGAGAGAGAGAGAGAGAGAGAGAGAGAGAGAGGGTGGGCGACTTGTCTAGCAAGATCGATGAGAAATGTGAGTCGGAAATGGCCTTAAAAAATATCGAAATCTTTCTCCAACTAATCAGAGATGAACAAAGTTCAAGCACTAAGTTTTGCTCGAAAATTCAGATGTTTTTGAAAAGGACATGGCGCTTTCAACACTATTGAACTGAATTTTTCCTCTAACAAATTTGACAACTTTCATCATCCCTGTTTTATATCAATCAAGTTGCATCATGTCAGGATGCGGTTTTCGACTGCGACGTTAAATGTTTTGCGAAATATTTTCTTTCTTTCAAAGGATTCGGTGCAGAAATAAGAAGATTCTGTGGAGGGAAAGATGAAGGAAAGACATGGAAGAAATGGTAGGTTTTATTATTATTATTATTATTATTATTATTATTATTATTATTATTATTATTTGGTTGGAAAATCTATATGCCACAAGCCCAAAGGCTCCAACAGGGAAAGTAGCTCAGTAAGAAAGGAAATAAGAAAATAGCGAATAAACTACATGTAAAAATTTACTAATAAAAACATAAATTATTGAAGACCCCTAACAACTTCAAAATAGATCAGTCATATATTAACTATAAAATGGGATTGGAGTCAACCTTTACCAACAGAAAAACATTTGCAAAAAGTTCGAACTTCCGAAGTTCCTCCAATTCAGCCGCCAGATTGGGAAGATCATTCCACAATTCCACAATCTGGTCGCAGTTAGAATGATATTATAGAGAAGGCATGACTTATTGAATACGTCATCTCGTGGAATTTTTTTTATGAAGTGAGACTGATCACATACTACAATAAAAATGGAATGTCATGGAATAGAGGATGAATTTAGATTATGATATATGAATAGCAGTTTTGTCTCTTGTCAATTTGTTGAGTACTAACTTGCTCCTATTAGTTTAGCTGGTTACCTTTTCAAGAGGACATTTCGAGTTGATAAAGTAGTTTTTTAGTGAAGTTCATATTTTTTAAAAGTTAGAATATTTGAGTTTGTCTTCTATTTTTGTATATGAAGAATTTTATATTGGTTAAATA
>NC_090764.1:28375177-28390177 GCF_036898095.1 Palaemon carinicauda
TAGGAAATGGAGATTAAAACATTAGGATTTTATTGATATATGAAGACTAACTTGTAATTTGAAAAAAAAGGACTCAACCTGACCCTACTGAAATTCATTGAAAAATAGGAATGAATGAATGTATTGTTTTACAGCGTCGAAAAAAAGATACGATTTATTCTAGCTTTTTATCGAACAAATGATCCAAATTTACTTGAACTCCGTATGGTATTCAAAATGGATAATCATATTTGCTTTAGCAGTTGAATTGAAATGATTGTGATTTTTCTTTTAAATGTTATGTTTTATGCGGGAAACAATAAAGTCCAATTAACTGTGGTAATATTTTGGGTAACCTGAGCTATACTGCAATAATGATTTAGTTAGAGATTATTTTTGCTTAGCCATTAAATAATCGTTTGTGATTGAATGCTGAATGTAAGCCTTGGTCGAGGTAGGAAAGCTTATCTATTATTCATTTTATTGTAAGCCTTTCCCAGACTAAAAGGAATTGCATAATAATGGGCTATTTATGGCTCATTATTGGAAGTATAAAAATGTCATCTGTAAAGAGAGTGACAAATTACCATTCGTTTATATATATATATATATATATATATATATATATATATATATATATATATATATATATGTGTGTGTGTGTATATATATATATATATATATATATATATATATATGTATATATATATATATATATATATATATATATATTATACATCTATATTATATATTTTATATATTATATATATATATATATATATATGCGTGTATATATATATATATATATATATATATATATATATATATATACACTGTATATAGTATGTAAGCACAAAATACTTACCGAAGCTAATGCAATATAGTAGAGTCATAATCTATGGCATAAAACACATTTATGATATGGAAACATAGTTAGTACTAATAAATCATAGAGGCCATATGCTATAGAAGGATGCGACAAAACGATAAAGAATGTAATACAAACGTATTATATTCTTTACCGTTTAGTCTTTACTCCTGTGGTTGGTTGGGTTGCACACTGTAATGGGCCTTGTTAATGGTACGGAGAAATAGGCTTAATTGGAGGAAGTGGGATAAGAATGAAAACTTGCAGAAGGTGTTAGAGATAATGAAGTAGGCGAGTGTAGACAGCCATCTAAAGATACTGAGATAGAGTATTAAGAAAAATGCATAAAGTGCCGGAAATGCAGAGGTTTGCAAGTCTGAAGATCCTGCAGGTGTTTGATATACTGGGGCAGTCAAGTCCTGATGACTATATGCAGGTGTCGAAAATACAGGGACAGCTGAGATGTTGAAATTGTAAGGTAATGACAAATTTCTTTAAAGTAATTGTAAGTGTTTAGGGTATAAGCGAAAGATTTAAACTATTCTAGTAGGAAAGTGAATTATTTATGCAAAAATTGGTCTGATGCAAGGTTGTGCTTTTGTGTTCATATTCATCATTTTTAGGGATGGAATGATGAAAGAAGGCAGAAACTATATGGTGCATATCGATACGGTGACCTCTGTAACTTGATAGGTGGATATAATTATGTATATATTTATTTACATATTTATGATTATATAATGTATATATAGGTCTATATTTACATTTATCTAGACCTATAAATGTATATATAAACCTTTATATATTTTATATATGTATACTGTGTACTGTATATATAAACAGTATATAATATATACATTCATACATATATACATATATATATATATATATGTATATATATATATATATATATATATATATATATATATATATATATATATACTGTATATATTTACCGTTTTGAGCCCTTTGCGTCAATAGACGTAGGAGGATATGATGATACTATATTCAAAAAAGGGTTACAAACTTTATTGAACTGGAATCAGCTTTACAACTCATATCGAGAGCGAAAGACAGACAGACAGACATACAAATAGATAGACAGATAGATGCAAAGACTCCTCTAATATATAAAAGAAACGATGATGAAACCGATTTAATTACTCAATAAAGAGAGAGGGAGAGAGATAGCGTCCCGATTTCGTAAATTTTTCTTAATAAGAATCGTTAAAGCCAACTGTTTTCAATCCCTAATTATACCCATAACTTTAATTGGTGGTCCAGTTAACGAGGCGTTAATTAGGCTCAAACTTAGCAGTTATTAGTGGAATGAAAATTGCAAGAAAAAAACAAGAAAACAGTAAAAAACTTCAATGTAAAGATAATGAACGCATTAATGACTTTGCTGAGATTGCTGTTGAAAATTTCTCTTTTGATTTAACTTACTTTAAGCGACCTTTCAACTGAGTTTTAGAAAATAATGGTCTATTTTTTTTCCTAATTGCATTTTCCTAAAAAAAAAAAATAATGATCTTTAGCGATTTTATATATTTTTTTTTTCATATTTTTCAGGTGTAATCTATTCCTTATTTCTTTATTTTCTCTCCGAATTGGCCTGCTTTTGGTTTGTACCATCCTGCTTTTCTACTTAGGGTTATAGCTAGGCTTGTAATAATGATAATAATAATAATAATAATAATAATAATAATAATAATAATAACTTTGCGTGTTGTATGGTAGGATTCAGCTAAAATATAGATCTTCAAAGTGTTAACAATTGTTACAAGAAACTGACTTCACATGGCTTTTTATTAGTTGAAATATTTGTTTGAGAGAATTGATTTTTGAAAAATTAACCCCTTTCACAAATTTTTGATATATTAGATACGTTTTTTTTAGTCACCAATTGTACAAGGCTCTTTGGCTATTGCTCATTCTCCTTCTCTCCTATACATAGGTTCCAGCACACCTTCACCTTTGTAAGAACACACACACACACTCACACACATACACATATATATATATATATATACATATATATATATATATATATATATATATTATATATATTTATATACATATATTAAATATGTATATATATATTATATATATATATATATTTATATATATTATATATATATGTATGTGTATATATATATATTATATATATATATATATATATATATATATATATATATATATATATATATATATTATATATATATATATATATATATATATATATATATATATATATATATATATATATATATGTATATATTTGATTACTGTTACGGAGCCTCTTTTATATAATTTGAGTATGTTTGCACATAATGGTATTTTGATTTTTTTTTGGTAAATTTTGATATGATGACATAATTGCAAACGAATTTTCATTCAGCCATAGTTTAATTTCACTTATCCTATTGTATAATTAATCCAAACTAAGGTAATGGCGATTGTTATATTGATTCATTTAGTAAAAAGAGTTATTAGTCAATATGAGAATTATACAACGGTTATTAAATTTCCATTTAATTACAGGTAATGGTAATTACTTTCCGCTGAAATGAAGATAAAATTTATTACATTTAATAAAATTACGCATACGATTACCGGATATCTACATAACTGTAGCAAAAGCGACTAGTCTGAAATGATAGTCATTTGATCCTAACAAAATTATAAATGGCGGTCATTAACCTTTAATATAATTACAGGTAAAGATAATACCTTCTTGGTATGTATAATTACAGATAAAGATAATACCTTCTTGGTATGTATAATTACAGATAAAGATAATACCTTATTGGTATGTATAATTACAGGTAAAGGTAATATCCTCTTGTTATGTATAATTACAGATAAAGGTAATACCTACTTGGTATGTATAATAAGAGGTAAAGGTAATACCTTCTTGGTATGAATAATAACTGGTAAAGGTAATACCTTCTTGGTTGTAAAGTGTCGAATAGCAACTGTCTGTAATTCAGTTTAATTTTCAATGTTGACCATTAGATTATCTCGTAACTACTAAAAACTGTCATTTAATACGCTGACAATGGAAACTTTGGCTTATAATGGCTTTGATTGCGAGAAGATTCTGCATTTATTTCTAATGTTATTGTCAATAAAAATGTTGTTAATAAAAATCAACAATTATGCCAGGAATGGAAATTATCGGGAATATTAAAAGAAATATCCTCTTGATCAGTTTAAAGTGGAAGATTATAAAATTTTTATATGCTTATCATTATAATCCTTGAATCCCGATCAGAAATATAAGAAAATGCCTATTCTTTCCACATGGAGATTAGAGCATATGCAACTCACGAATATAATATAATATATGTATGTATGTATGTATATATATATGTATATATATATATCTATATATACTGTATATATACTGTATATATACATATATAGATATATGTATGTATATATATATATATATATATATATATATATATATACACATACATACATATATATATATAGTGTTTGTGTGCGTGTGTAAATTGTTTTCCTAATAGCACATTGAATCTAATATATATATATATATATATATATATATATATATACATATGTATATATGTGTGCGAGTGTGTGTGTATATATATATATATATATATATATATATATATATATATATATATATATTATATATGCATATATATATATATATACAGATTAATTTAGAAAATGTATTTGATTTTTTATTTTGTTTTATCTTTTAAATATGTCCTTCACGTTTCATAATTCCATCTCACATTCTTTTCATTCATAAAGATTTTTGTCTTTGTTTCTTGCAACAAGAATTTTATCATTACTACAATTTAGGAGTCGTTGAGTTGGTTAATTTTCATTGCTTGGGTTGTGTTCACTTCGACGTGGTTACGTGAGAATTGTTATATTTATGTATTTCTAAGGCTTTTCCGATCAAAAGGGTAACTGGAAAGATCATATTTTCACCTAACTTGAATCTATTTTATTGGATGTATATGTGTGAGTTAGAAAATAAACAGTAAACAATTTTATTTATTAAATATCTTTAGTGACAGTTGTTAGTTTATATCAGACTCTTGTAGTAGAGTTTAAAGGTTAATTTTCAGAGCATTATAAAAGCAAGTATCAAGAGGACTATTTTTTCGCTTATTAATGGCCACACTCTTCACAGGTTTTTCGGATGTAAACCTTATGTTTTTGTTTCTAAACTGAGCGAAAAGATCTTTTGAGGACAAATTAACATTTTTTATTTCTCTTTTTTTCTTTATGTATGGTTATTACATTGAACATTTAATTTTTCAGGTAAACGAGAACAGTTCAATTTAAACATTGAAATAGTTATGACAAAGATGATGATGATAGGTAGTATCTTAAGAGACCTTACCTTGCTATTATGAGATGTTTTAACAATTGTAATTGCTATTCTCCTTCTCAAGTTGTAGCCTCAATTCGTCAGTCTGTTTCATCCTTAGATATTACACCAATTTGTCTTAAAAATTGCGTCTATCTGATACTTTGGAATATTGTAGCCACAGATTTTTCTTATTCTTGTGTTCTGGGGGAAGCTTTGCATTGTCGTCCGTCACATCAACTTCTGATTTTCTTGACATAGTTTCTCTTTGTAAAGCGGTATTCATCCTTGTTGCCTCATTAGTTCGCAACCTGATCAAGTTATCTTGAGTCAACAATAATGCTATTCATAGGAAACTTATATTCCTGTGTTATAGAGTTCAGTTGTCAATTTACCGAAGTTATGCGTGGGCTTGAAATGTATTTTGTGCAAAGAGAACGGATGAGATTGGTCAATCATGCTAACTGGAGGAAGTAATTAATCGTAATTCTATTTATCGTTAAACTAATTCCATGTACAAACGGAAGTGGACAAAGTAAGTCGAACAATAAAGTGAAAGAATTAGTTTCAGGCTGTGTCATTGGCGGAATACTCGGTATGAATTATCCAGTAATATTTTCAAGGAACGTCTGCGAATGGTTTCATATTAAAGAAAGCTAAAGGACATATCGTCTTCTGCTTTTAGAGTAAACTCCAGAAGAAAGATGGAAACTGAATTAACCGAAAGACCAGTAGATGTTGACGTTGATCAGTTAAATTCGTGCAATAGATTCTATTTCTTTCTGAACTGATCTCTTATAGATACGTACTCGATTGCAATGATTGAAATACAAAGGTCACTGTAAAAGAATTGGACAGTAAAAGATGAAAGGAAAAAACGAAAGGGGCCCTTTTATATTTTCAAGGAAAGTATTCAATAGGAAGTATCTCTACTGAATAATTAATTGAGTTAGTGAAGATCCTAAGGTACAAAATGGCCTGAGTAGCGTCCTTTAACTTACTAAATAAAACTTTTAAAGTTCCTCCCTTCTATGTTCAATACTTCGTAAACTGCATTTTTCCCTGGTTATAGATTCAGTTTCTATTTGGTGAAATACCAAAATTTATTCTTCATTTTTTAAGATCAATTACTATTTTGCTCTAAGCTTTTTATTCCTCCTTCCCGTACATTAATATATATATATATATATATATATATATATATATATATATATATATATATATATATATGTATATATATATATATATATATATATATATATATATATATATATATATATATATATATATATTAATGTACGAGAAGGAGGAATAAAAATCTTAGAGCAAAATATTATATAAAAAGAAGGATAAGCATGGGATGGGGAGCTTTTGGTATACAAAATAAAGTTATGAAAAGCTAAATGCCAATTCCTCTGAAAAGAAAAGTATTTAATCAGATGGTTCTACCAGTATCAACTTGAGAATAAAAAACCTGGAGCCTTACTAAAGCCTTAGAACATTTGCTAGTTACAACTCAAAGAACTATGGAAAGAATAATGATGGAAATAGCACTAAGAGACATAAAAAGAGCAACATGGATACGTGAGCAATATAAAGTAGAGGATATTCTAACAATATGTAAGAAAAAGAAATGTGCTTGGGAAGGACTTATAATGCGAATGACAGTAATTAAGAATAACAGAATGGGTTCCAAGAGACTGCAAAAGAAGCAGGTGAAGAGAAGAGAAGACAATGGATTGATGAAGTAAGAAAATTTGCGGGTATAGATTGGCATGAAAAGACCATAAACAGAAAGTGGAAGAACATGTTTGAAGCTCTTGTCCTGCAGTGGACTAATTACGGCTGATGATAATGATTATATATATATATATATATATATATATATATATATATATATATATATATATATATATATATATATATATATATATAATAGCTGACCGGTCGAGCAAAGCTAAGTATCATTTGGTGTGGCCAATCCTTGGAAGGACAACCCACCGAAAGAAGACTCGCTGTTAACAGTTAAACACCCTGAGCACCCATGATCCAAGACATGTAACTTGCAGCCTCATTCCAAAGATCTTCATATATTTTTTTTTTTTTTTGTCAAAACATACAATTGTTCTTTCAATGGAAAAAATGCAAATCGAGTAGAGATTAGAGATTAATTAAAAAGGTAAAAAAAGACGTTCTCTTGATAAACATGGAACACGCAGCTGAACCTCTCTTTGTTATTATAATGACGTTGTGCCATAATGAATGCAGCTGGATTTTAGGATTTTCCTGCGTTTATTCATCGCTGTGTTGTTAGAAAAGCGCAGCCCAGTAATCGTCTTGACATAAAGAGAGTGTTTGAGGCATTAATGAAATCGAGATAAGGCCGTGCAGACTAGAATAACTCAACATGGGTTCCTAGAACGAAAGTTAAGGAATGAAAGTAATCAAAACAGTCTTGAATCTCACAGAAATGGGGGGGGAGGAAGAACGCGAATCTAATTATCCTCTAATTCACAATTACGGTGCCCTTTTTCATTTGCATTAATTACTCTCAAAATTTGATTAGCAGCTTCATTAAAGATGTGCGTATGATAATGTATGAAAATGAGTTTCTTTGGACTAATGATAATAGTCATCTAAGCAATCTCAGTGACCATAATTCCTAATTAAAAGGATTAGAACAAGGAAGTTCTTTTCATTGAAAGTTAAATTTTTCGACGGAAGGACACACGAGCTATGATTTCATAACCTAGCTAGTCTGACACTGTTATTCTGATCTTTCCCTTGAACAAATTGCATGTTATTATTATTATTATTATTATTGTTGTTATTATTATTATTATTATTATTATTACTAGCTAAGCTACAACCCTAGTTGGAAAAGCAGGATACTCTAAGCCCAAGGGCTCCAACTGAGAAAATAGCCCGTTGGGGAGAGGAAACATGGAAATAAATAAACTACATGAGATATAATGAACAATCAAAATAGAATATTTTAAGAACAGTAACGACAATAAATAAGATCTTTCATATACAAACTATAAAAACTTTAAACAAACAAGAGGAAGAGAAACAAGATAAAATAGTGTGCCCGAGTCTACCCTCAAGCAAGAGAACTCTACTCCAAGACAGTGGAAGACCATGGTACAGAGGCTATGGCTTGTTCATTTACACTGCGCTATTAATCACATATTTTGGCTTTGGCTAAGCTTGTGCCTCTTGAATAAAGTCACTGTGAGATGTTTTAGGGTAATAAGTGTAACGTTTTCCCTCGATACCGAAGTAAAATACTTAAAAACTACCCAATTTTGGATTTGTATTGAAATAAAATTGAATTTTTAAAACCATAATTTGACTTTTTATAACACTACTTCCAACATGAGAAAGATAGTATAAGGTACTAAAAACAACTAACGTTCTTGGGATAACATCCAACCTAGTTAAAAACAACACAGTTCTGTGTAGTTGAAACCCTTTTAGTTTACGAATTATTATTATTATTATTATTATTATTATTATTATTATTATTATCATCATCATCACTACTAGCTAACCGACAACCCTAGTTGAAAAAAGCAGTATACGAGGATACTATAAGCCAAAGGCCTCCAACAGGGAGAATAGCCCAGTGAGGGAAGGAAATGCGGAAACGGATTGAATAGTGTGCCTGAGTATACCGTGAAGCAAGATAACTGTAACCCAAGACAGTGCAAGACCATGATTCAGAGACTACATCACTATCCAAGACTAGAGAACGATTGTTTGATATTGGAGCGTCCTTCTAGTATTTTCCGTGGAAAAAAACACCGTAGAGAGTATTAGCCACATGCCTTATGGCTTATATTCCAGACCATTAACCTGTACAATATAGGTTAGTGTCTGTTCATAGGTTGAGGCAAAGATGTTTATAGGCCTATTTTTTGCGTTTCAGAAGCCGCGAAGTGATATAAGCCTTTTAAGGGAATATTTGTGAATAAATGGTTGACTGCCATTAATATTGAAGGTTATGGTTTCTTTATGCCTTATGATATGTTACTAGAATATTTCAGAAACGAATGTACATAATATGATGAGCATTGACAGATATGTTTGTTAGGTGACTGGCGTTGATAGACTTTTGGGCAAATGTTAGTTCAAAGTTGACTTGTCACGCTGAAAACCTTCTTAGCTTTGAGTTTATGGTCTACCAAAATAAATTAATCTCAATAGATTCACCAAGTTAACATATCTATAAGTTTCATCGAGTTTTGTGATCCTGTAGCTAAGATGTTTTGTTTACATGTACACAAAACTGGATATTCAGCGCTATCAATACTTCTTGGTCAGCTTTAAATTTAAGTGATGCTGGCATAATTATGATCTTTACCATGTGCTATTGTACATCATTAATTTAAGCATCACCCCGTTTTATTATAGGTATAATTCCGATTAGTATTTCATTTACCATAAAATCCACAGGGCTACGATGTTTTACAATCAAGAATGTCATGTTGCAGTTCAAATTTATGGCTCTATTCAATGTGCTAAATTAATTTTGTCTACTATTCACTCTAAAAAATTAAGGGTATAAAAGGGGTAGAAAAAGGGTATTTCTAGTGGTTAAAATAGCATACCCTATCGGGGTATATAAGAACTATAATATACCCTTTACAATATACCCATAACAAGGGTATAACATATACTTGAGATACCCTTACTTAGGGGTGTATCGTAGGTAAAGAATACCCTTTTACAGGGTATTCTATACGACATAAATACCCGTGTATATTAATTATGACTTTATAATTAATATCTATTCCACCATTATATAGGTGTAGTAATAGCTTATAAGTAAATAAAGTAATAAGGTCAATGATTTTAAAAGTTTGGTTTATCAATTTATTATTTCCATTACACTTGAAAATCAAAAGTATAAATATAATATAAAGAGTGATGGCAGAAGCTGCAAAGCAAACCGTACGCAGAAATCTGTGAAAAGAAATTATTTGTTAGTGTGTGTGTGCCTGAATATATAAATATATATATATATATATATATATATATATATATATATATATATATGTATATATATATATATACATATATTTATATATATATATATATGTATATGTATATATATATATATATATATATATATATATATATATATATATACATATAGAAAAGAAAGGAAAAAATATCATGCATAAATACCTAACTACCTCAAGTCAAACTGATTAAGAAATCATTGGCGTCAGTGTTTGCTTACAGACTACGCGTAATCCTAATGTTATTAACGTTTAGCTGAATACGTTGTTTATGGTTTTTTTTCCTCCCAGACAGCTTGACGCTCTCTCTCTCTCTCTCTCTCTCTCTCTCTCTCTCTCTCTCTCTCTCTCTCTCTCTCTCTCTCTCTCTCTCTCTCTCTCTCTCTCATAATTAAGTACTAATGATAATTTCTTACTTATTTTTCCCGGTTTTAGTAATAATGATTTTTCAGACTATCACAGCCTGAATGCAAAACTATTGATGATGTCTGACAATTTTTATTCGTAACCACTGTTTATGCTTGCATAGATGGACAGTTAGTGTTCTTACCTTGGTTAACAGATGAAATGTAGTGTAGATATTATAATCCCGATGACGGTAATTGGAGCAATCTATCTTCACTGCTGAGCAGACGCAGAGTCCAGACGCCACTGAAATTTCCCGCCAAATTCCCTGGCTCTCGAAGAATCTCGAGACGGCAACAATACAAATTGCCAAGTACCGCATTTTGTAGGAACTTGCTTCAAAACTATCCATAACTCAAAACCAATATGTTGTTAGTAACTTTTTTGGTGCATTACACTATCAGTGTAACAATATGGTGATTTAATACAGAGTAAAAGTTCATTTCATGACATGATCACACAAACTTACCAAGCCCATTTTAAGACAAAGTACAATAGAGGGTATATTATTCACAAAAAATACCCTGCCTCCTGCTGTAGAGGGGTATTTTTGAGCCTTAGGGTGTTTTACATGTATATAAACCCCAGCTCACTCGTTATACCCTTTCTGTACCTTGAACTTTTTACAGTGTTCTTTTATGATAACTTTATGGTAACGAAAGAACAATGACATCCTAGAAATTTTTCACTTTCTATCCACTAAATGCAAAATATTCATTCCATCATAATTACCATAAGTTCAAATCGAAACGCCCTATCACGAATCTGCACTTCGTGATTGATACCTTTTTGTTCTCCAGTTTCAAACAAAGGTCAGAGGGTTTTGTAATGTAAGCTGCTGGAAATTTAATCTTGTCGGGGTGCATAACAATTTTATAGATTGCTTAACGAACTTCAACGGAATATCAAAATGGAAGAAAAAAAACGCTTGGCATTGGTTTTGCTATCACATAAGGGAGTGAAGAATTAAATCTAGAAATTCCTTTTACCAGAGCCAGAACACATACGGATATGATTCAAGAATGCAATTTATAGTGAAAATGTGATGCTGCAATTTCCTACTCTTGAAGACATTGAGCCAAACTGATTTATACATGTGAACAATAAGGTAAATGTATGACTTCTTTCTTTCTTTCTTCTTGTTTTGACACCGAAAGATCGTAACTGATTTCCTTCTGGCACAAAGATGTAACACCTTTTTATAGTTTCCATTTATGTCATCACGGTAATCTCAATTTGCCTTATTTATATAGGAAAGGAACCATGAATAGCATATTTGCTTTCTTCTCCATCTCTTTCCGTATATATATATATATATATATATATATATATATATATATATATATACATATATGTGTATATATATATATATATATATATATATATATATATATATATATATATATATATATATATATATATATATATATATATGGGAAATAAACATAAAACCGGCTAATTCCAGCCATATTGCACCTGAATTTGGATTTTTTTTATTTGCTTTCCCTTTCATTAAACATATTATTAGTACATGAACCATGGAAATTCGAAAGGAATTATTGAAAGACTTGGATCGTTGTTCGGTTGATTGGCGAAGTGTGTTGGAGTAAAGACACAGTCGATAGAATATGTATTCGTATTTAGTATAGATGAAGACATTGGTTGGCCGTTCCATTATCCTCTTGTTTTAAAGGATTAACGAGAAAGAGTTTTATGAAGTATAGATACCGTATTATCTCATAAGTGCGGTTTTGAATGTTCCTATGTAAAGCTGAAAATTACTGTATGTTGTTATGACTACAGGTTTAGGAGAGAATAAAAGTTTTCATTACTTTTTGAAACTGACTTGTCATACCGGCATAACTATTTTTAAATGCGCATGCGTACATGCGTTGTACGCACAAACATTTTGATATCATGTGTTTTATATTTATATAAAAAAAATTGTGTGTGGGGATATAGGTCTACGTTCAATTCCATTTATTAATGTTTAA
Organism: Palaemon carinicauda; assembly: GCF_036898095.1. Taxonomy (NCBI): domain Eukaryota; kingdom Metazoa; phylum Arthropoda; class Malacostraca; order Decapoda; family Palaemonidae; genus Palaemon; species Palaemon carinicauda. The sequence continues at coordinate 28,387,811 of NC_090764.1, forward strand.
TGGAAACATATTGCCACATACAGTACACTATGTGTAAAGGCCTTAATAGCAATTATCCATGTGTGCATGTGCACGGAATTATATTTTATAGATTGTTTAGGTTAACGACCCTCATTGATGCAAACTAAAGACATATGGAAAACAGGAAAAACTAAATGTATACCCTCTAAAACGAAGTAGGCCTCAGTGAACCCAATTTTCAATGAGGCATATTTATCTAACTATACGTATGCTACAGTTCATGGTATGATTCTTCATAATTTGAATATTCAAAATTGTTGTGAATTATTCTTATTAATTTGAATACACGAAATGAGAGGAAAAATAGGCTTGGATACATACCTTTATGTTAAAGAGAATGGAGAAGTCTGATATACGAGTAAACAGACAGATTTTGGATCGCCATAAGATTTGATCTCAAAATCAGTTGAAAGTTAAAGAAAGATACAAACTTTTCCATTAGCTTAAAATAGCTGGAGCTGAAGCTCCAAAAATAACTGGTATTCACATGAACAGAAAAGCAGAAGTTTCAGAAGAGTGTAATGGAGAATGTCATTTATAAAAAAAGAGAAGGGTGGTAAGAGTTTATAAAAGAATTGAGCACTAAAGAGCAGCTCTAAATATAGGTACAAGTGCATTTCTACTATTAAAAGAACAGGTATCAAGCAGTGAAAAATCCCATTTTGAAAAAAGAAAAAAATCGATAGTAAGTTGGTAATTCGAACATGATAACCTTATGCCAGATTTTGATATCTAATTTTGAGATACAGAGTGATGATAAAAGATTTGAGATACAACACAGCTGTTCCAGTGTGCTGGAACTTGATAGAACCGCCATGAGTGGGTAGAAAGACAATATAATGTACAAATATGGCCATATTTAAGATTTTACTACAAATACTGGTCTTGTGAAAGCAAATAAATTCTTTTGATTTAGGGAAATTTGGTGCAATAATATTTCTGTTTCCTTTTATGTCTTTTTTTGTTTTTGTATTTATTCATAATAAAAAAATATTTAAACTTCCATATTTTAGTAGTTCATAATGTCGAGAAATGTTTTCATATACAAAAGAAAAGTACTTTATAAATATAACACCCCCGGTTCGATGTCATTGAAATCTCTTCCTATGTCGTTCTAGGTATCATCTTAAGTCTCCCTATAGCCTTCCCGCCCCCTCCTCCTCCCCCTCTTCCTCCCCCTCCTCCGCTCCTCCCTTTTCCTTCCTCCCTCTATTTATAGTGCCAATGATAACGCCGAGGTGATTGATACTTTGTCGGCGAATAAGTCACCTCCGTTTAATAGTGCCTCAGACAGGGTGTGAGAATGATAAATATACTGCAATTTTGGTCAACATTAATGAAATAGTTTTTATCTTGAGGGACTATTAATATCAAGCTGCCTCTTCTTAAATGAACTTGTATGGAAGATATAGAAGCTTGCCTCTTCGAAATTGATTGTTTAGAGAATACTGATATTTGATATGATGTATTAATTTATTCCTCTCCTTAATTTACGTCGTATAAAGGGATTTCAAAGATAAGATTTATCCCCTTGATAATAATTATTGCGAACTTGATGACGAGTATTTTATTAAATTCAAAATTATTACATGTGATATATACCAGTATGTATATAGGATATATATATATATATATATATATATATATATATATATATATATATATATATATATTTATATATATATATACATATACATATATATATATATATATATATATATATATATATATATATATATGTACACATATATAGGCTATATATATATATATATATATATATATATATATATATATATATATATATATATATATATATATATATATATATATCATTCTTATTATCATCATCATCTCCTACCTACGCCTATTGACGCAAAAGGCTTCGGTTAGATTTCACCAGTCGTCTCTGTCTTGAGCTTTTAAATCAATACTTCTCCATTCACCATGTCCTACCACACACTTCATAGTCCTCCGCCATGTAGGCTTGTGCCTTCCAATTCTTCTAGTGCCTTCTGGAGCCTAGATGAAAGTTTGGTGTATTAATCTCTCTTGGAGACGAAGAGCATGTCCAAATCATCTCCATCTACCCCTTCGACATAATCTCATCCACATATGCCACTCGAGTAATCTCTCATATAGTTTCATTTCTAATCCAATGTTGCCATTTAACTCCCAATATTCTTTTGAGGCTTTGTTCTCAAATCTACAAAATCGGTTTGATATTGTTTCATTGATATACCACGATTCATTATTATTATTATTATTATTATTATTATTATTATTATTATTATTATTATTATATGCTAAGCTACGACCCTTATCGGAAAAGCAGGATGCTATAAGTCC
>NC_090764.1:28400177-28422677 GCF_036898095.1 Palaemon carinicauda
TATATATATATATATGTGTGTGTGTATATATATATATATATATATATATATATATATATATATATATATATATATATATATATATATATATATATATAATATGTGTGTGTAGAGGTGCGTTTATGTTTTTACTCATATTTTCTGCAAGTAATTAGTTTTCTGGCTCATATTTGAGAACTCCAGTTAAACTAAGATTACTAAAACCTTAACTTGAACTCGTTATCAAAGGAGAGGCTTTCTCGGTGATGAGAAAGTGCAAAATGTTAGTAGTATTAATCCTCTTTGGCAAAAAGTAATTAAGGTATATCAATTTGTTTTTCAATTGACAAACAAATGTTATAGACGAGCTAAAATTTCAGTTGTATTTACATGGATATTAGTTATATTTACGCATTCGCCGTAATTGCTTCAGTAATTTTCAGTATGATCATTGATAATCCGCGAAAGTAATTTGCTCAACAATGGAATAAAATTTAAATACTTATCCTTTGTTGTTACCACCAACCATGTCATATGCTGGTCCCCCTGGAAATGCAATTGTCCAATTATGCGTCCGACGCTGCCTTCATGGAGTCATTGGACAACCGTAATGAAAACATGTCATTTGGGTTTAAGAGTACAAGCAGCCCTAGTAGCGTCCATTAGAGATCATCTGAATTTCAACTGCCTTCGAGTATAGTCCCAATTTCTGATAACATTCCTTGTTAGCATGAAAGCCCTCGTTCTCGTAGACCAATAACAAGCTAACCCTCTCTTTCATTCACCTGTACTGCCTGGTCTACTGCCAAAATGCACATTCAGTTAAAAACGTGTGGTTTCACTAGAATATTATTTAATACAGATATCATATCATTATCATTACTAGCCAAGCTACAACCCTAATTGGAAAAGCAATATGCTATAAGCCCAAGGGCTCCAACTGAGAAAAATAGCCCAGTGAGTAAAGGAAATAAACAAACGATATGAGAAAAAATTAACTATAAAATATTTTAAAAACCGTAACATCAAAACAAATATGTCATATATAAACTATAAAAAGACTTGTGATAGCCTATTCAACATGAAAACATTTGCTGTAAGTTTGAACTTTCGAAGCTCTACTTCATATTTCTGTATTTCGTAATATAATTGATTTGGTAACACAGAATTCCTACTTTCTTTTCAAGAAAAGGTGGAATTTCATAAATATGTCTGAATTTTTCTTACTCTTGTAATGCTAAGCTAAAGAACCAGGCTGTTGATTTAGATGTGATAAACATACAATCATTTAATAGTTTAAAAAAAAGATTGGTGAACGAAAACTGTCATATTATATTTATGATCCTTGAAATTGTCAAAACTGGCAAAAAGATATTCTGTTTAAGTCATCAGAATGGATTTATCCTGACCCTTTATCTGATTGAAATATGGGTGGAAATCAGTGGTAATACTAAGATTATAATATTGTTCGATAGACTTCGTATGCCTTATATTTTAATAGATCGTCTAAGTGTGAATTAAATCTAGGCATGTACGCAATTGGATGCAAGAGCATCATATTTTGTTGATTTGCGACTTGAAAGGTGTTTTTCAAAGTTTATGACATGTTAATTTACTGAATTTTGAAAGAAACAAAAGACGTTAAAACACAGGAAAGTCTTGACCATAGTGATTTTTATGCTTATGATATATTTTACTTGTGTGCTCGTTTCCAAGTGCCAGTTTGTATATTTTTTTTTCCCTATTAATTATAGAGCATGAAGTTGAACTCTAATAAAATTACAAAGTATGATAGTAAGCAGGACGAAGATAGTGTCCACTCAACGTCCAACATCAACTTCAACTATATACAACTCATTTAAAATTCTAGGTGTGATTCTTGGTTGCAGTTTAATTTTGAGAATTTACTTTTTTCTTCAATTGCACAAAAAAGAGTTGACTTATTGAGAAATCCTTTTCAAGATTTTTGGTGATCAATCTATCCTGAAGAAATGTTTTAATTCTTTCATATTGCCTTGTTTCGAGTATTGTTCTTCTGGTCTGCACCTGCTGATATTCATCTTAATTTGTTGGACAGGAACTTACGGTCTAGTAAATTCCTTATACCTAAACAGGATATTAATCTCTGGCACCGTAGTTCAGTTAGTTCTTTACGCATGTTGCATGATATTTTTTTCATAATTAAGACTATATATTACATTCAGATCTTCCCAGACTGTACTATCCTGTACGGAGCATTAGGTTTCCAATTAATTTTAACTATCTCGCCTTCGCCATCTTAAGGCACAATATTACATATTCTATATTCAATTCTTTTTAGTGAGGTTGATTTACCCCGGCTCGCTGGGGTGTCCTTTTAGCTCAGAAAAGGTTCCTGATCGCCGATTGGCTGGACAAGATGACTCACCAATCAGCGGTCAGGAAACTTTTCCGAGCTAAAAGGGCACCGCTGCGAGTCAGTGCAAATGCGCCTCATTAAAAAAATTGAGTATAGTATTTTTATTCCAGTTATGACCAGGTTGTGGAATGATCTCCCTAAATAGGTTAAATAGGTGAAACTTCAGACATTCAAACTTTTTGTAAATACGTTTGTTTTGAATAAGTTAACATAAGAAGTGTTGTCTAATAGTTTATTTATGACCCATCTGTTTTAACGTTGCTAATATTGAAATATTTTATAGTGTTATTAATTATTTATATATAGTTTATTTCTATCCCTTCTTTCTTTTCCTCAATTGGCTGCTTTCTTTGTTGGAGCCTTTGGGATTGTAGCATTCTGCTTTTCCAACCGGAGTTATAGCTTCACTAGTAATAATAATAATAATAATAATAATAATAATGTTGATGATGATTATGATGATGATGATGATATGCATAAAAAACATCTAGCATAAAGGATCACTGATAAAAACCTATTAATATGCAATGTTAACACGTATCATTTAGTGAAAAATTGTTAAAATACGAAAGGCTTATGGTTTTGGAATGATTAATACCTTTTGACCTTTTCAAGATTTTGACCCATCTCCTAAAATTCGACTCGTTCCGATAAGTTTTTTAATAACTATTTATATAGGCTTAAGGTAATAATTTTCATCCGCGATATTCTATAATTAAATATATGTTGCGTCTATTAATCTTAGACCATTCAGTGTTAAAGATTTCTGTATTGTATAAATTTCAAGCACTATTATTTTTTTTTTTTTATAAGAAAATTAATTGCTTTCTTGTTGAATTCTATATTAAATGCACAAATAAACACGGTCACACGTGCACACATCTATATCAGAACTAAGAACCCGGTTTCATGGATGGGATTTTAATTTTTCATTTTGCAGTGAATAAATATTCCTTAGCTTTATTTTCCAAGTCAAAAATGAGGAAATTAAACAGCAGAATAATACCGTCTTGAAGCGCATGAGATGTTTCCCTTTAACCAAAGGTGGAAGGGTTTTTTGGGGGGAGTAAAGATTTCATTTCCTTTATGGGTTCAAATGGTAAGGGGATTTAGTGGGATTTGCTTTCAATGTAAGGTGATTTGATAAGATTTACTCTCATAAACATACAAGTAGTCAAATGGGGTATTCAATAAATTATGGACTAGAAGAGTTGGAAGACCCAGGCCTACATGACTGAGAACTAAGAAGTGCGAAGTAGGAGATGATGAATGGGGAGATATTGAATTAAAACTTCAAGATCGAGACTACTGGCGAAATCTAACCGAGGCCCTTTGCGTCAATAGGCGTAGGAATAGATGATGATAATGTTGATGAAAACTACTATTTCAGACAGGTACATAGATGGATAGGTCTAGGATTTTCCTGCCTTTTGTGACATGATCTGGCTTGCTTAACCACCAAATCCCCAACTATTAATAACACTAGAGTACTTGGAGTACTCTATGTAACACTAGTATACCCGACCCGTCAAAAATAATAGCTAAATAATTAGATAGCAATGCACACACACGAACATACATATTCAACCCATCTCGCTCTCTCCCCATTTTCTAACCACCACACGCCAATTTGTAGATTTTCGTTTCCGATTGGTTACCGCTCAGCGTGACAGGAAATATATATATATATATATATATATATATATATATATATATATATATATATATATATAGAGAGAGAGAGAGAGAGAGAGAGAGAGAGAGAGAGAGAGAGAGAGAGAGAGAGAGAGAGAGACTTTATCATATAGGGGAGATTACGCAAAATAGCGAGAGTGCTAGTTGTTTATTCCCTGTGTCTTACAATAGTTAAGCTTGAGATTTCACTCTGAGCAAAATATAGTAATTCTCTAAGACTCGGGAAAAGACCAGGTTCCGGTAGGAAGTACAGCTGAGCTTGGAAAATCTCATCTTTCAGGTACACAATTCATTAAGCATTTAATAGATTGCTATGGCAATGGCATGAGGTTTTTTCCAGTAGGCAAATCTTTTAAGAAGAACATTTATATAAGATTGGGGCCGTTGAACTTTGAGTTATGTGACTTATGATTCTATTTATTTACTGAAGCATCTATCTGTCTGTATACTCGGCTGTTAAACAGTATCCGATGACGTCACGTCCCACTGTCCTAGGAGTGAGCATACACTCTTGCAATTAAAAAAGATTTTAGTTTTTGCATTAGTTTAATCTTTTTTTTTTTATCGAAAACATACCTTTTATTGTTAATGTCAATTATTGTTAGTTCCCATTTTGTAGCTGTATATTCCTTTATAATATGTCTTTATTTCAATTCCTTTTAGTCTCCACAAACGCATGATGTTCGGTAAAAGTACGCTGTTCCTGTTCTAAAAGAAAATGCGAAGTAGCCTAAACGAATAACACACACATACACACACACACTATATATATATATATATATATGTGTGTGTGTGTGTGTGTGTGTGTGTGTGTATATATATATATATATAATGTATATATATATATATATATATATATATATATATATATATATATATATATATATATCCTGTACGTTAAATTCCTAACACTTCAGTATCATAAGACTAGTGATTACGATAAAAAAAAAGAATCCTCGAAATCCGAGGTAAGGAACTACATGAAAGAGTCTGTCCATCCCCCACGCCCCCACCCCATCCAAACCATTGTTAATACATCCTCACTTCGCCACATGATAGATAAGAATTTATTTCACCTAAAACGTAGGCCTACATATGGCGTCTAAAGTAAAAATAATTACTGCTAGTGGATTATCCAACTTGACTTCTGCCCTTTTTTGCTGAAGCATGGAAAATTTACTGGTCACACTTGTCACAACGATGGGAGTAAAACATTTCCTAATAAATCAGGATGCCATTTCCTAACCCTGAAAATCTGGGATATTAAATAAGATATCCTTTTCTCCTCTTCCAAGCTTTGAACCTGCGTGGTTGAGCATGGGGAGAATTGACAATCTGGATGACAAGGGGCTTATTATTTTCCTATCTTTTAATATTAGAAAAATATTGTAATAGTGTTTGCGACCCGTCAAAAAAGACGGTTAAATACTTGGATAGATATGTACGCACACGCACCCCCTCCCTTTGACTAGAGTATGACTACTACCTCTACTCCTACCCGAGGGATGGGGGAGAGCTGAGCGTGACTGAAAATCTTATATATGTATGTATGTATGTATATATATATATATATATATATATATATATATATATATATATATATATATATATATATATACAGACACTAGCCCTTTCTCATGTAGGATAGATTACTGAAATAAATATTTACTATATTGTTTATTCATGAATAAAACTAACCGGTTACAACAATAGGAACATTCATACTTGCATATGTTCTAAATTAATCACCTAAAAATTCGATATATTCCAAAATATTTGCTGTTTTATGGGACGTGTGTGTGTCCTATGTATTACTACATATATATGCTTACAGATTTAACATTTTTGCATCCTATTAGCAGGTGATCTCAACTCAACCATTATATCAATTTAAATCTCGAGCCTTGCTCATTCTCATCGTGACACCAATTGCTAATTAAGATAATCGCTCATTTGAAACACGTAAGATTTAAACTGCAACGTTGACTGTTTGATTACCCCTTTTCGTTTACGAATTTCTTCGATGCATTAACTTTTCTAACAAAAAAACAAAAATGTAGAACAAAATTTTAGAAACTGAGCAAATTTGTCGCTTCATTAACTTGATTAAACGGCTTTTCTTTTTTAGTGTTCGTTGGTGTTCTTTCATGTTTTCTCTCGTGTTGCTTCATCCTTCAGATTCTTGTTTCAGTGTTCAGACGTTCTTCAAAGTAGGAAGGAAAATCGATGTTTCTATTTTGGCTGCAGCCTTTGTTCGAGTTTTTGTTTTTCATTAAGGCTTTGGATTTTGATAGCATTGCAATTATGGGGCATTTGCATTAAAATTTAAATGATAAACTTAAAGATGTAAATTTATATCTTCATATGTATTTATATAAATATGAACTAGAGAATTAGTAAGATAAGAGAATATTTTCATGCAATTGGTAGATATTCTGTCCATAATCTATACTAGAAGGATTTTCACAATCCTGTCAACTAAAAGATCGTTGAATGAAATTAAAACCTCATTGATGAGAACATTGTGCCAATTTCTATGTATTGCCTTTAAGGGTTTAAGGTTTAAGGGCCGCTCATGAATGTCATGGGCAAGGGACAGTGACATTGCCCTATCAAGCAGGACAATGCCCTAAAGACTGACCATATACACATATGATCAGCGCCTAAGCCCCCTCTCCTCCCAAGCTAGGACTAAGAAGGTCCAGGCAATGGCTGCTAATTACTCAGTAGACAGATCTATAGGCTTCCCCAACCCCCCAACCCCCATCCTTAGCTCACAAGGATGGTGAGGTTACAGAGACCAAAGATTAACTAGAATTTGAGCGGGACTCGAACCCCAGTCTGGTATTCACCAGTCAGGGACGTTACCACATCGGCCACCACAACCCTGATTAATTGTAGGTGTGAATCCATGTGGTTTGAAACGCTTTAGGTCGCTTTTCTTTCCATAATTCAAATCAAGATGAAAATGATAAAATTCTAACAATGAATTGGGGTAGCTAGAAGCAATTGGATTCAAGAAAGCGGCAATAGAGAGAAGAATGCAAGTAGTCTTGGACGTCTGTTTGAACTAAAATCTCTTCACAAGAAGCAGTTTTTAAAGTCATGTTTTTTAGTTGAAAAATGTGACGAGACTACTATGGGTTTCACAGACAGTGCAAGTGCGATTTTTTGCAATTATTCTGTAACGAACTGTCGTATCAATACGAGATGTTGCTATAGGGTATTACACCCAGTGAGGAAATTTATAGGTGTATAATGAATCGTTAATTATTAATTATAAAGACACTTGCCCCTATGCCAAAGGGCAAAATCTCAATCATCCAGTCACAAAACCGAACAATAATATACTGAACCTCTACCTCCACCCCCTCCCTCCCTCTCCTTTCATCCCTCACCTGCTCTCCCCCTGCTTCAAGCTATCTCTCTCCACCTCCACGCCATCTATCCCTCTCCGTTCTTTCCCTTCCCTTCATGCTCCCTTTCTGAGAAGGTAGCTCAAGTTGCAACTTATTTTGTATGATTTTTTTTATATCAAGCACTCTATCTATCTATCTATCTTATCTAATTATAATATGTATTGTTGTAGATATGGAACAATTCAATCGGTTGTTACCTATCAGATGACTGACTGCTTTATTCACTGGTTTGCTCATCTCTCTCTCTCTCTCTCTCTCTCTCTCTCTCTCTCTCTCTCTCTCTCTCTCTCTCTCTCTCTCTCTCTCTCTCTCTCTATGGTATTGGTTATGTAAATAATTATTAGATTGATAGAAAAAAAATCGTAAAAAAATATGTTTAAATCAAAGCAACATTCAGAGAGAGAGAAAGAGAGAAGGAAAGACGTAGGGCAGGTGAGGGAAGAAAGGAGAGGGGAGGAAGAAAATGGGGGTTGGAGGTGAAGGGGGTTGTAGGCAGGCGGAGCTCTTCCAACCTGGTGTTCGTTTTCTTGCTTGGCTAATGAGTTTTGCCTCTTGGTATAGGTACAAAAGTCTTTATTATTTACAATAAATGATTCATGATACTCCTATAAATCTCCTTACTGGGTGTAATACACTATAGTAAAATCTCGTACTGATACGAGTGTTCGTTACAGAATAATTGCAAAAAATCGCACTTGCACTGTCTGTAAAACCCATAGTAGTTGCCTGAATCGGCTTTACCAGTCATAGAAATATGATGGGAATCTACACTTTTCCTAGATTTCGACAAGCCTTCCCATTAGATAAGGTAGGAAATTAATTAAGTAACACGACAAGATAAGCACATTCCAAAGTGGAAGTAGTAAAGAAAATCATTATATATATGTGCATATGGTTAATGACCGGAAGTCAATGAGATTCAGAGCCCGAATTTTTATTTCCTCTTTCTGATTTTATGGGTTTGTGATGAATAGTAATTGTAAAGTATGTTTCAGTAACAAACCGCTTTAAACGCAGTGTTCTAAATTTAATTTAATTCTCAATGAATTTCTTCACTGAATATCAAATTAAAAAGTGTTTCCATTCGTTTATGGGCGCATGGCCAGAAAACCAAAGCAATCGGAGTAAAAATGTTGGATATGGAAATCATTAATCTGGCTGAAATTGCTGCTTAGGTAGAGTAAGATTGATTAATATTCATGATGACTCTTCTCCTTTCACCAATTCCAAATTCAAGGAGACGTTCTTGTCATTTCAGAGACGTATCCTTTCAATGGCTGATGAAAGAGATGGGGTGGATTTCGTCGAGGTAAATATTATTACGGTTTTTTTTTTTTTTTTCATATGACATTTATGAGTAATTTATTGTTAACTAGTTGAATTTAGGTGATGTAAATATTCTACACTTGAAAATTTGCATTAAAAAAAAAACAGTAAATGTCTGGCAACATTTATTCCAGGAATTTTTTACAGTTTTAAAAAAGGTTATATTGACGTAAAAGAGGAATATTACGGTCACACACCCGTAAAAGATAATAAAAAAGTAAGTTGAAATTACGGTCGCCTGTATTTTACTGAAATACGAATGAGAACAGTATATTTTTACGGAGAGTTTCCGGTTAAAATTACGGGTTTTTTTTTTTCTAACAATGTACAATGCCTCGTTTTAATGTTGATTATGTAGTTTCGGTTCCTAGAATGCTTTATCTTGGAACCTTTCAAGACAACAGACTAAATGAACACTTTTACTACGGTAACATTAATTGTTAAAATATAAGAAATATTAGTTTGTCATTCGTATTGTTAGATAGACCTCCGAGTAATCTATTATCCTCATATTTTTATGTAATTTAGTAAATTATCTTCATTGCTTTCCTATTACTTTCCACATTCGTTCGTTATAATTAGGACAATTCTATTTATTTAATTCAAAAGACTTTGACCTTTTCTTCTGGAAAAGTTTACTTTATATATCCATGATTTTTATTATACTTTATTCAGGAATCTTTAGCTTCTGGGAATGTTAGATAAGATTGGCATTTCATGGAAAGTCTGAAGAGACAAAAATAAGTCAATTATGTAAAAAGTCCTAAGTATGGATGGAGAAAGTATGGTTTTATACTGTAGATTATCTTGATGACTTTTCATAGCTTAGTAGATGGAAATTTGATATCTTATTTTTATATTACGAGATTTATATATGGTGTTTATTAGATTTAGATGATATCTTTATCAAAAGAAACTAATTCTCTGGAGTGCCTATATATATATATATATATATATATATATATATATATATATATATATATATATACATATATGTATATATATAATGTATATATATGTATATATATATGTATATATATGTTTATATATATGATTATATGTTCTTATATGTATATTTATGTATGTATGTGTATATATATATATACATATATAATTATATGTACTTATATGTATATTTATTCATGTATATATATATATATATATATATATATATATATATATATATATAAAGAGAGAGAGAGAGAGAGAGAGAGAGAGAGAGAGAGAGAGAGAGAGAGAGAGAGACATAATTGAAAAAATTCTTACCTTTATATAATCGTATTAAAGTCTTTATAAATAAAAGTTCACATATAATCTTGAACGATCAGTAACAACACAAAAGTCAGGTTGACTTTGAAACTTTTATTTTGACATCAAGCGAAAACTTTCTGAAAATATCCTTAATTTTTCATGTACAATCTCTTCCTTTCCAAATCATAAAGTTCACTTAATCGTTATTTTCAGCAACGAGGCTTTTGCTCAATTTGCATATTATGAAGATTACCTGTAAAACTATTTTAGGGAGAACTTTAAATAATACCAGTTTTCCTCTCCGTTTGTTTTTACCAGGCGAGGAAGGATTATTTACTAATATTTTCGGATATTGTATGCGAAAATGGATTTTTTTTTTTTTTTACGAATTCATATGTTGCATATTGTAGTTAGAATTATTGCTTGTGAAAATATGAGAATTTCCCAGGTAAAAATTCGTCAAAAATCCCACCGAACGATTTATTGATAGATTTATCGGTTAAATGGTATAGTTTCACCTATGGAGAAAGCCGTAATAACCATTAGCATGTTAAATTTCTATCTCCAGGCCAACATTCCAAGGCCAATTCGGCTTGCTAAGCATTGTCTAATGATTCTTGCCTCGTAGAGACGCCTACATTCCATCTGTTTTTTTTTTTTTTCACAAATACTTTTGGAGGATTTACTGCGCAAACAGACTTGCAGATACTGTCGTCATATAAAGTGTAATATGCATTCTTTAGAGATCAGATTTATCAGATTGAAAATAAGCAGTTATTTCGATTGACTTTTTACTATTAGTCGGGTAGAGTATATATCAAAATTAGGATAACTCAAACGTATCAATACGGGTAAACTAATTAATTCCTTTTTCTCCCCATAAAATAAGATGGCTCCGCTCATTTTATATAATGATTATGGAAATTAATTGTTATCTCTTTCTTTTCTTGAAGATAATTTCTTACGAGATTTCTCGATATGAAATTTTTGCTTGTCAATCGTATTAACATTATAATCGTATCCTCCTTACTTTATAATTTCTATGTTTTGATCATCCATTCAATCAATAAGTTTCGTGAGTGCATTATGTTGTACTTAATTGTTCCTTTGAACTTAGCAGAACAATGAACGACATTGTCTTTAGTTATAATATAGTATAGTACGTAGCATAGTATACACGTTTTTTAGTTATTTTTATTTTTTTTTTTTTTCAAAATAAACATTTTAATGTACATCACCCAATGCAATTTACATAAGAACAAATAAAGTGAAGACTGTAATTAAAGAAAATTTAGATTTCCTACCAACATACATTCACTTGGCTCTTGAGCAGCTCTCAAATAGGGTATAAAGAAGGGTCTTCCATTCTATATTTTCTCATGCGCGTTAAGCAGTAAAAACTCCCTTTATGACCTTTCATTTCCTCCTTCAGATATTATGCACGTCTTCATTTTCCGACCCCCTTTTGGCCCCTTGGGAAGATGATGGCTGTCGCTGATAGTCATTTCCACTTTCCTTTTATTATTCTTTCTTCATCTGCGTCTTACTTCTGCGCGTTAGATTTTAATCTTACAATTTTACATTCATATGAAATATGGTACTTCAATGTTATTGGTGACATTACCTTTATGTCAGCGGGTAATAAATAATTTAAACCGCATTTTTGTCCTGTCCTTTAATGGAGATGTTTTAATTTGATTGCTGATACAAACTGTACTTATTTCTTGCTACTGTAATACGATCATAATCTACTAAATTTTTGTCTTGTACGATACTGTAGCCTTACTGTATAAAATCTGTTTATATTATTATTATTATTATTATTATTATTATTATTATTATTATTATTATTAATTTGTTATTTGTTATTATTATCATTATGAATATTGTTGTTGTTTTTGTTATTGTTGTTGTTGTTGTTGTAGTTGTTATTATTATTATCGCATGCTTTAGTCCAGTGTGTTTCAACACGGAGAGCTGAAAAGTACAAAAGTGCAATAAAGTAGGAAGAATAAACTCTGCAACACTAATAACAAAGTAAAAGAGATAAGGCAAAATATGAGTATGAAACGAAACTCGTGCCATCTTACCCCCAAAAAAAAGAAAAAAGAAAAGAAAAAGAAAAAAAGGGAGAGAGAGAGAGAGAGAGAGAGAGAGAGAGAGAGAGAGAGAGAGAGAGAGAGAGAGAGAGAGAGAGAGAGAGAGAGAGAGAGAGGGGGGGGGGACATTTCACCCTATATGAAATCTGAAAATCCCACAATACAACAGCATGATTAGGAAGCTCAATCCACAATTTGGTCATATTAGGAATAGGAGAATTGAAAACTCTCTGATACTGAAATTCACGTAAGTGAAAACGCAAGACCGTAAGAATTAAATGAAAGGCTTAGTACTGTGGAGTTGATAGCGAAGCCATTATTTTAGCCTTATTAACGATGTATTTTTAAGATTTATTAGAATTAAGATTCATTCACCATAATTTACACGAATCCCTGATTTCGACTAAACAATGTTTACATTATTTGCAACAGTAACTAGAGAGCCTCATCTGCAGGGTTTGAACTCGACCATGTGCTATGTAGCCATTACCCTAAATGCAGCTGTTTTTTACGTTAGATTACATTAATAAATTTCCATTTCCCTTAAATATTAAGCTAGTAAAACCGAAATTAACTTAGAATTACCTCGAACCCATGAAGATTCCCTTAAACTAAGGTAATTACCTTAAAATTTTAAACCCTGCTCATCTTTATGAGCAACCAGCATTTTAAAGGCCAAACCGCAATAGTAGTGAGCCAAGAATTCTATCCTGGGGCACACTCGAATTTACATTCCTGTACCCATCTGCAACTACCAATGCAATAACCATGTTAGAATCCAAACCGCCGAATCCCATCTTTTGAGTTTGAAATACTTATGATTAACAGTCAAGACAGCATGCAAACCTCATCACTCTGAATTATCTTGCTTGAGGGTACATTCGGGCACACTATTCTGTCTTATTTCTCTTCCTCTTGATTTTGTTATAGTTTTTTTTTATAGTTTATGTAGGAGATATTTATTTTAATGTTGTCCAACTAGGGTTGTAGCTTAGCAAGTAATAATAATAATAATAATAATAATAATAATAATAATAATAATAATAATAACAATCTTAATAATAATAATAATAATAATAATAATAATAATAATAATAATAATAATAATAATAATATAAAACATTTTCATTAGAATTTAGAACACAATTTCATTGCTTAGAGTTTAGTTAAAGAAATATTGTAAATGCATTATTTCAAATAAACAAGGGCTCTATTGAATCCTTAGAATGCAGTTAATAAATAATCCCAAAATCCCGGTGGTTACTACCACGGTTTTCCTGAAAATGTATCGTGAAGTTCCCAATTCCAAAGTCATTACACAATTTACTGGAAGTACTGAGGTATCTATTCGATAACAGCATTTTTGCAAAAATATACTGTAAACGACAAAAATGTATATAAGATAATGTTTACTTTCATTTTCAATGATACTCGTAATTACCACAGGAATGAAAAAGAACTAAGAAACTGAATATTTACAGGCTCGAAAAAAATCAATTTGTGATCATGATGGATTAAAATGTCAATAAAATGATTCAATTTAGTTGTTGTTCTCTTGACATTTCTGTATTATTCATGATGTACATTCTAGCTACCTGTTATCTCATGAAATTAGTATGGGGTCCTTAATATTGCATAGATAATATATTCCAGGTGTTAATGTAACACATAGTTGTTTAAAGAAAGAAAGGTCCATGAATTTTCTCAAAACTGTATTTAATCATTGAGGGTTTTAATAGTCGAAATAAAATTGATTGATAAGTGACCAAGTTTATTTGAAACTATTACTTACTAATACTAAATATGTTTAGATAAATTGCATGTGTTTCCTGATAGCTACGTTAATATATATATATATATATATATATATATATATATATATATATATATATATATATATATATATATATATATATATATATTACGGCTTTCTTTAGCATGTTAAATTTCTAGCTCCAGGCTAAAACACAAAGTCCAATGATCCTTGCCTAGATGGAGAACGCTGGCCAGAAACATCGACCCCACATAAAGTATGAAAAGATGCAGACAAAGAAGAAAAAATATTTATGTGTGTGTATATATATATATATATATATATATATATATATGATTTATATATATATATATATATATATATATATATATATATGATTTATATATATATATATATATATATATATATATATATATATATACTGTGCTTGTAATTTATGTAAACAAAATTTTACAAATTATTTGCACTAAGAGGGTGAGTTAGCGCTGTCAGTCGTCAAAATTTTTTCCACATTAATAACTGTTTATTAACGTAAAACTGTTATAACAAAAAACGCAATGACCTTATTACATATAAACAGTAGAAAACAACGTACGTGAAAATTACATGAGAAATACAAACTTGTCACATTTAATCTTGATGTAATAATTTACAGTTATTTCAGGAACATCATCTTATGTATTCTCTAAAAACTATCCTTTAACAATTCCATTTATTACATCCCAAGCTATTTTAATTGGCCTGTTATCTAAATCAGAAGGCAAAATTCGCTTATATATCCTCCGTAGAATTCCGACTAAAACTCTGTTTGAGGATTTTTTTATGGTATTTCTCTGCTAAAATTTGTAAGTTTTCTAGTGTTACTAATACTTTCTAGGGCAGAATGTGTGAACTTCCATTTGGATTTAAAACAAGGGAGATTTGTCTATTTTTTTTCACTCTGGCTCGGTAGAAATATTACATTCTGATAAAGAGTCATAGCATTAGGAAAAGTACAGCGTGATTGGTATGGAATTACTACATGTCTTCCTATGTTGGCGTTCCTTTGTCATGCACATTCCTTTCGTTTATTAATGTGTATCATTGGGCTGGTAAGTAACCTCTTTTAATAATATTATAGGGTAGACTAGGGTCAATAGATCGAAGAATTTGTATTGTATATGAAGCAGGTACTGAGTATTGACAAATATATATATTTTTGGGGGAATAGCAATGTTCTAAATATCATGATATTTGAACTATCGAATTCCTATAATTCAGCTGTCCTAAATGAACCTAGCTATTCTTTGCAATAAAATTTATGTCCTAAATATGACATCTTATATTTGATACGACAGTGTGTTAGCATGTTGATGAAGAGCCCTGCATTATTGATAAAGAAGTGCCACGTTAGAATTGATCTTGAAATTGTTGTCTCTGTATAAATTAAAAGACACTTCCTGTGTCTACAGGAAGAGATTCCAATGTAAAGTATAGGGGCATTTTTTCATTAATTCTTGTGGAATGTTTCTTCAACAATACAAACTAACATATGAATGGTATGTACTTTAAAATCATTTGTCAATGGAAGCAACGATGAAATCCAGAACTTATACTAGTGAAACCAAATCGATTAGAACCTTTAAAGGTTTAAAGACCACTCATGAAGGGTAGAGGCAAGGAACAGTGACAGTATCCTAACTAGCAGAACAATGCCTTAGAGACTGACCATATATACGTATGATTAGCTCCCAAGCACCCTCTTCACTTCAGGGAGGGACAGGCAGTGGCTGCTGATGACTCAGTAGGTAGACCTATTGGCTCACAACGATGGTAAGGTTGTAGACAAACCAAAGAACTATTGAGCATGAGCAAACTCGAACCCTAATCCAGCGATTGCTAGGCAGGGACGTTTCCAGTAGGCCACCACAACCCTTTCCCTTCATGTGGGTAGATTTTTGTCAGTGCAACATTTAGCTATTCCTATCGTAGAATATTAATAATTTACTTCCTCCATGTGTGTTTACTGTTTGTAACCTGACCGAATTAATAATAATTTTTAAGATGTATTATGAATACAAATAATATATAGATTTGAAAATAAAAGATTCACTACGGGAAAAGAGCATTGAAGAATAAAACAGAAATCTTTAGAAGTTTTTCCTGTAAAATCGTTTTCCATTTATTACCCGAAACATTGGAATAGGTTGCATAGTCCAAAGCTGTTATGATTTACAGGCACATAAATCGTTTCGAGAGGTAGGAAGGTCCATTCTTGTGAGATCCAACTGTCTTTACATAAAGCAAACCTTTCCCTTTGTTTTGTGTTTCACCAGGAAAAGAATGTAAAAGTTAGTAATTGCTCAATTTATAAATAATTGATATCACACAAGAAATTTTATTTGTTATTTGCTTTCTCGATTGCCTGCAGTCGTGTCTTGATATTTTTTATTAACGTTTCATGATTAATTTTAACTTTCTTTTTCAATTCATTGTTGATTCTCGCTATATTATATTTCTTTGTCATCGTTTTAGTCCTAAAATGTTTAATGAAAGTCATATTTTTTTCTTGTATTCTTATCTGTATCCATTTTGTACATGCTATGGTCGTAACTGTTTACATTTAACTACATATTGTGTGCGTATAACTGCCGTGAAACTATTAGAAAAGAGATTTATATTTTGTAAGGTAGATTGTTTTCTCCACCCTTCTAACCACCAGTCAGCTCGTGTATGAATGGGTACCAGCGTCAGCTGGCAAGTATACAGTAGAGCATGGGACCAACGTCATTCCTAAAAAAAAAATTGCTGGAAATAAGAATGCTCTATCTTACTGGTTCTACCTTTCCAAATTT
Source organism: Palaemon carinicauda (assembly GCF_036898095.1). Taxonomy (NCBI): domain Eukaryota; kingdom Metazoa; phylum Arthropoda; class Malacostraca; order Decapoda; family Palaemonidae; genus Palaemon; species Palaemon carinicauda. The sequence goes on from NC_090764.1 coordinate 28,416,953, forward strand.
TTCACACAACAACACATCCTTACATATCCTTGGTGGGATAGCAGATTGTGTTATTATAGCTCTTCTATTCTGGGTATTTATGTTCGGACGTAGTTGCTAACCATATGCCATTCTCTACGGTATATTGTTAACTGGTTAATTCCCCAAATGCAAATTGGAGATGAATGAGATGCGATTTGTGTATTTAGACCCGATCGGGAATCCAACCTGTCTTTTCAGTTAGTTCTAAGGGAAAGTAAGCGATATCTGCAGTCCTTTTTCTGACAAAAGTCTTCTCGGGATACAACTCATTTTGCTGCCTTGACTCTCGTAAACTACAACCATGCTGATAAAAATTAACTGTTGAAATTAAGTTTAAGGTACATCTATTTCTTTTCAACTTTACCGTTATTTCGAAAGTCTGTCGGATAGGTTAAGTAGAAAGCATGAGGTACGCATTAAGTATGGCCTGAATGTTTTTCATGATTGGAGAAGCAATGTTTTCATTGCATTATTGAATTCAGATAACTCACTTTCTTGGTAAAAAAAAAAAAAAAGATCAGATAATGACTTCGATAACATTATCTTCCTTTTAAATTTCAAATACATAATACTAATTATTCTCTCTTAACTTAGCAAATTGTAGAGGATGACCCTCTGCTTACCTTAATGCATCAGTTTTTAAATCACTGTCTGTACTGATTTTTTTTATCAGTTTGACAGTGTTTATGCTTTTAATTACTTCTAGCTCTTCAAATCCATAGAATATTTTTTTTTATTTTCATGTAATATATGAGATATTAAAACATTTTTTTATCTCCAGTTTCATGTGTCCGAGTAGAATATGATGTTTCCACACCCTTGTTTCGGGAATTAAAGTCCAGGTAAAATTTTCACATTTTACAGTACCATAATACATGGTTTATCTCGCTGGTCATTGAAATGTTGTTACAGAGTTTCAGGTAATCTATGTAAGTAATGACTCTGGTCCCAATTTAAGAGAAAATGCAATTTTCATTTTAAGTGACATAAGAGAAAATGCATTATTCATTTTAAGTGACGTTGAAATATAATATTGGTCGTTAGGTTTGCCCAAATCGTTCTGATAATCCTGGCAAGCAATCACTGATATTGCGCCAATTTTATGATATTTTGTAACTGACAAGGCACCCATCTCATTTTTTCCGTCCGGAAACGTACTGGATCTACTTATGGCCGATGTCTGTTACTTTACTACGCTTCTGACCACGGTTTCCTAATGATGGACATGTCAGGAAACCGATTGGTTCCTATACTCAATTTTTTTTTAATGAGGCACAGTTGCATCAACTCGCAGGAAACTTTCCCGAGCTAAAACGGCATCCGTGCGAGTCAGTGCAAATGCGCCTCATAAAAAAAAAAAAAAAAAAAATTAGTATGGTACCACCACATACCAAAAAATGAACAGTTTCCTTGTCATGTCACTCACCCTACTGGACTGAAATTTAGGTGATGCACTCATGCTTCTTAATAGTGGTTATTGTTATTAGTTTCAATCATACAAACACACACGCTCATATATATATATATATATATATATATATATATATATATAGATATATATATATATATATATATATATATAGATATATATATATATATATATATATATATATATATATATATAATACTAGTAAGTTTTCACACCAATTATGATCGTTCCTCATTGTTGGAGATTTGACAAGAGGAAAAATTAAATATGGGGTGAAAGAGTTAGGGTGAGGAAATCTTTAAAAAAAAAAAAAAAATAGCAACTCAATTTTCAGTAGACAAAATTACCTAAATATAACGAGCACACTTTTAAAGCGTGGAGTACTAGTGACTCTTTACTTGAATATTATACACTAATTAGACAATTTTATAAAAATAGCCAACTGGTATGTATTGTTATGGAAGATATTTGCTGGTGGCCTGGTCGTAGCGTCCTTGCCTGGTGATTACCAGACTGGGATTCGAGTTCCACTCAAACTCGTTAGTTCCTTTGGTCACTGCAACCTCACCACCCTTATAAGCTAAGTATAGGGGGGTTAGAGAAGCCTATAGATCTATCTGCTGAGTCATCAGAAGCCATTGCCTGGCTCTCCGTGGTCCTACCTTGGGTGAAGAGGGGGCTTGGGCACTGATCATATGTAATATGGTCAGTCTCTAGGGCATTGTTCTGTGTAACCAGTAGGGCTAATAAACTTTGAAGTAAGTTACTTATACCTGTCATATTCTATTTGTTTTTATATGACTATTTAATTTTTTTTATTATTATTTTTTTCAGTGGGAGGTATATCTTTCCAAAGGACAAAGCAATATTGTTCTTGAATTGAGACACTACCATAGTTTGTGCTTATTCCTACGTAGTCGGGTTTTTAAATAGTCGCTGAAACTAGCTGGTCGGTCATACTCCGTTGGCTAAATTTTTGTACGTGAAATTTTCTGTGTATGACAAACCGTGAATCTAATTTAACATTTTACACAGAAAAGCACGTATTTTATATCGGAACATCAGGTGTGTTTGCTTTGTGTATATATACACCTAGATAGATAGATAGATTCAGGAATTATAGAATGTTCCATTCGGTAGGGTAATTCTGAATACATGATTTTAACTTTCTTTATCTAAAATATAAAAAGTATTTGACCAAATATCCTGTTTCAAGAAATATTGAAATTTAAACTTTTTGTCAATACTAATTGTCCAAAATTTTAATCGAAAAGCTTTCGCAATATTAAAATAAAATTACCAGTAATAAAAAATTATTTTTAATATCAATCTTTCCTGTGTTATGAAAATTTACTTAGTGTCTATTTTATGAATAAAAAAGAAACGCGAATAAGCAATAAAACATTATTTACATCAATTTGTAGCTGAGAAAAAAAGGGGAATGAGTGATGTCCATTTGCAATAAAAGTGGGATTCCCCTTTTAACAAGTTGGAAAGAAATTGTGTGGCTCTTTATTGCAAAATCTTCCAGTTTAACTCGTTTGCGTTGAAAAATAATAAAATCAGGATCATAAATTACAAATGTCCCGAACCATTAAAAGAAGTTTCGAGAAAAGGCGATTGACATTTCTTATACAGAGACAGATACGGAGCGTTCTGAGAGAGAGAGAGAGAGAGAGAGAGAGAGAGAGAGAGAGAGAGAGAGAGAGAGAGAGAGAGAGAGAGAGAGAGAGAGAGAACGTATGGCTTCCAGTTTTGACATATATTGAAGATTTATGGCTCCAATTAATCCAACTCGTCGAGATTTTTACACTTTTTACCAATTCGAAATACTGATTCGTTTTTATTTATTTTTAAATCATCTTGAAACTTCGGAAATATATATAGATTCTTTGGTTATTGGGCAATGATTCAGGATAATTCATGATGTATTAAATTAAGATAAATGGTTGCTTTTTGTCATTCAAATACTGTGGTACTTTCTTCTTCTTCTTCTTCTTCTTCTTCTTCTTGTAATGGTTAAAGTTTTTAATCTTCATTGTAATTATAAATATGAATATACCGAACCCATGCTGTTCTATTTCATTGGCCAATCAGAAACATTTTAGATGAAAGTAAAAAGAGATAGAATTTTAATACACATTTGAAATAATTGCCTTAGAATGACATGAAAAAAAAACTATTATATTTATCATCTTAACAGGAGAATCATAGATGATTCCCAAGTGTCGAAAAATTCTACAATATAACTATTTTATATTCCCTTCATAGGAGGCTCATCAACACACTCTCCTCCCCATTTCCCCAAACATTTTCTTCATACTCTTTAGCTCCCACTTCTGTCTCTTCCTCAATTTCATAGGACTTTGCCTCCTCACTCCTAACATCTCCAAATTGTATGTACTTTTCACCAACTTAGTTGACCATTCGTTCTTTAATGGCCAACCACCTCTGAACACATCCTTGTCCCTTTTATTTTATTATCTTTTTTATCAATTGTTCCAAGCGACACCATTTCAATCCATTACATGCTACATATACCAGAAAAGCAATTCATCACAACGGCTTATTTTTTCATTCTCGTGCAACATCTGCACTTCTCTTCTATACATACAGCTCTTCTCTTACAATTCGTTTAGATTGGGTCTTCTGTCTACCTTAATTCGCCTACTCTGAGTCTTACCTCATCTGTCATCATGCCATCATCCGTTACCTTTAGCCCCAAATATGTGCGCAATAAATATTTCGACCACCGATATTACCATTTCTTATTCTATTTTCTTGGCTTTCATTCAACTCGTTAATGTTTTTCAGCAGACATTACAGTTCTTTTCACTTTACTTTAATCAATAACCACCCATAAATTTCGTTTAACCAATTTCTATTTTCTCATAGATATGCGCCGTATTACTCTATCATTTAAGATTATAAAGAATCGCACCTTAGAGTAAGTCATACTTTTACACCAAAACATTTGCTCTACTCTCATATACTCATGATAATACATTAGTTTTATCTTAGAATTACTGTTGCTATTAATAACTTACCCTCTATGGCATACATCTTTAACATCCTCCTTTCTGCATTTATCAATTCTATTATAAGCATCTTTTATATACTATTGCACGATATATATATTTCCTCTATAATTCCATACTTTTCCCACACCTATTATGTAAAGAACATTTGATGCACTTACTATGTCCCTTATTTTAAAATTTTGTCTCTTCCCTGTCACTCCTCTAGTATTTGCCATAATGTTTGATGTCTTACTTTACAAAGCATCCTCTTGAAGAAAGCTAATTAATACTATGCCTCTCATTGCTCGCAATCCGGACGCAGGAGAACAATTATTATTCTCATCCATCCCATTTGAATCATCCTTTCACCCAGACAACACCCCCTAGTCAGTCATTTAATCACATTTTCACCACCGTACGTCAGTATTTATCCTCTGTTCTCATCAACTATTGATACCCTTCATTGCTATTAATATTTTTACATCGTCAGATGTTATTTTCACCTGCAATCAGATTTCTTGAAAACTCAACAATTTCAGCAGTTCTTCAAGATTTTCTGTCGACGCTGGACTCAATTTTCTTCCAAGATATCTTCCCATCTTGCTTACCAATAAATGATAAACTTTTTTTTTTTATTGTATTGCAGATGCACTTTTAACAATATTCTTTATAGTTCATCACGTCCCAGATTTTATTAAAAGACACAAACGTCTTATAATTCCATCTGACAAGCCTTCTAACTTTTGGCCCAACCTGAATTTTGCATATCCTTCCTAAACTTCTTCCACGAGTTTTTACGACTATAGTCTATTTCAAAGTATTTTTTTTTAATTCTCCACATATAGTCACTCAATCAGTCCCACGTTTCCAACTGAGACATCGGTTCCATTTGTATTTCTGCGTCGTCCAGATTTCCTTTTAGAAGTTTAATATTTTAATCTCTTAATTAACGTGACATATTTTCTCAATAACCAAGTTTTTTTTTATTTTTTTCAAGCTGTTCTGGCTTTAATCAGGACTTTTACGATTATCTGTATTATATCTTATTAACATTATTTTAATCTTATTTTAAAATTTATTCCCATTGCTTCCGTTTTATTTTTCAAAATGACTGTGCCTTATTATAAAGTCAATAAAGATTACAAGTATTCTAATTCTTTTGAAAAAACGTGAAAAAGACAAGTATTTTTGCAATACAACCATCTTGAATGCAGCTCAAATTTTTGGCCCTGAATAATTAGCGCAGTATACATTT
>NC_090764.1:28427677-28430177 GCF_036898095.1 Palaemon carinicauda
TCCCCGTCAAAATGCAACACTTCCTTCCATCACAGACTGTTCATTTTAAAGCTCTTTGTGCATTTGGTTTTATTTTGTTCTTTCGCTATTTCTGGAATAGATTGCGTCAGTTTTATGTTTCTTTTGTTCTCTATTTTTCTGGCTTTATTTTCTAATAATAAACATGTTTAATGAATTTTTAAACAAAGAATCATGACCTATATTTATACCAATTAAAAGTATTAAATCACAGAATATCTGAAGAGAATTCTAATGGTAACCAAATATTAATTTAAGTGGTAAAAATAACGGACCTGTCATGAAATGGAAAGGAAAATGTTGGCGTATTTTTCTTTCTTAGGAAGTCACAAACTTACCTTTTTCTAGATAAAAGTTAGATGGGATTCAGGAAACTCACATTGAAGTGATTGTCAATGAAGGTATCATTTACATGTATTTCTAGAATTAAAAAGCCTAACATATGAGGCAGAACAAATTATAGTTCTACATGTGATGAAACTCCTTTTTATTGTTAGATTATATTGGCCGTATCCATAGCAGTACTTTTTAACCAATTATTCTTTTTCAATTAGACGTGTTAATCCAATTTTATGATATTTAGCTTTTTTCACCAATAGTGAATTAGTACTCATTTAAAATGTATGATAACAGTGATGGATCTGCCATATTAGACAAAGTGTGGCCATTTTTATCTATAATTCATCATCTGATTCTTACTGAAATGTGAAAATCCTGCCTCGGCCCAGTTAGTAATAAATAAATCCAACGAAAAAGTAATGGCGGGTTCAAGTTAAACTTCTATTAAAAGTAATGTATACAGCAAACTCCATATTTCTCAGAACAAGGTGAGATTGGCGCACATGCAATTGAATCAAAGGCCTGGTTGGGACTTTTTCAATAATTTGAAACAGTCCTTTACATTCCAAATTGATTTGTCAAATCTAAATTCTGTGTTTATTCTCACTGTTAATCATTGTCACTTAGCAGTTGACACCTCTAAATGTGTATTCCTAGCGAAAGTCGTAACATTTTTTTTTTTTGAAATATTCAATCAGCTTGAAACAAAATAAACAAGGTTTTGTTGTTAAAAAATAATTTACCTACTTAATACTGGCCATGTCACTGATATTGGCTTGATTCGTCCCAATGAAAAGCATCTTAGTACTACATACATACAAGATGTTTTGATAACAGTAACATTCAGGGAATTAGAACTATTGCCAAATGCTTTCAGATTATTTATAAATATCGTTGTTACTGTAATACTTTTACTACTGCATTTTAACCACAATTGTGTAGCACGTGAAGGTTTTTTTTTTTAAATTGAAACGCTCTGTTAATACCAAAAAGTAAATTTTTATTTTCAATATACCAATTTAATTCGGTTTTTCTTCCTCTCTTGTGGTAGTTTGCATCTCTCTGGTACCAACTATTTTGAAGGGCAAAATTCCAATAGTTTAGCATGCATTCCACTAAAGATGTAATCATCATCTGCAAAGATTTTAATTTTCGTTAATTTATGTAAAAGGTAAAGCTCCTCTGGTCCATTTAATCCCTTTCTCCCTCGGGTGTAAGTTACCAGGAAAGGGTAGATAAAAAAAGACATGGACACATCAATAGAGGAATCTTTATGAAGAGATAGCAAGAAAGCAAGCTTATCCACGAAGTTTAAAGAGGAGAAGAGAAAGCAACATGCTGGATAAATTCTTAGTAGTATATAGTAGTGTAGAATGTACTTAGTCATCCACATATATAGTTCAAATTGTGTATTTGTAAAGTTTAATATAAGGCCATTATTTGCGCTTAGTTATCTTCCTCTTTTTCATTTAGATTAAGATTGTATGTTGCATGGTAGGTTATGAATATCATAATTCATAGATGCATAATTTGAAGATAATAATGCCTTGGGAATATCTTATTCGGTAGTTTTCACTCAAATCTAATCGATAGGCTACTTCTTAGATTATTTTACACATACTACATATCTATCAAATAAATAATGCAAAGTGATTTTGAATTTATGGGTTAAAGTACAGTACTACGTCAATCTAAGTTTCTTTTTCTGTGAAGCTTGTTTATTGTCTTTCACACTTAACTTTAGATTATGGTTTGTCCACCCCGACATCTTTGGTGTTAGTGCTTCATCTTCACTCAATTACTCTCCCGCTGCAGCGTTACTGCCTTGACCACACTCAGTGTTGATAAATGCAGTGTTGCCATGGTAATCGCCAAAAATTTTGGCAAGCAATTTGTTGTGTTTTCAAGCTGCACATTATTTCCTTCAGAGTCGACTAATGGCAGGAGAAGGGAATTTGATTCCGAATTTTGATACATATTTATAATTCTCTTGTCCTCGGATTAAATCGAAAAATCCTAATCTATATTTATTTTATTTATTGTAATTTTGGTTTCATTATCAAAGCTTAATTACCAAAATTTAAAATAATGTTACAAAGTGTGTTTTTCCTTTTGCAGTCGTAGTCAGACGGACCACATAGAT
>NC_090764.1:28435177-28468332 GCF_036898095.1 Palaemon carinicauda
GACCAAGGACTCTTAAAGCCACGTAAATGATCCATGGTCCTTTGTTGTGATAGATGAAGAAGAATCTCATTTTACGTTTAGTTTCACTGCTGTCAAGTCCATAATGTTGTGTAATAGAGAGGAATATTGCGAAGGTAAGTGTATATGGTACAGTTTAATGGATTTTGAAATTATTTACTGTCAGTTTAATGTTTTCCACGCACAATCTGTCTTGAGTAATGTTTTAATTTGACAGTATTATTCATGGTAGGTTCCTTGCTAGATTCATTACAAAAAGTTCGACTTCGTAGCCTTTGATCCAGCTTCTAATGATTATAGTAATTAATCTAAATTAAATAAGCTGATTTGTTTTCCTTCTAGAACTTATCATATTTAACTTTATTTGGTTAATATATGATACTCTAATTTCTAGCGAAAGTGTAATTTGCTATAAGAAATGGACGAGTGCTGCCTAGTTTGGTATTTTTCTCTATGTTTAATAGGGGCTGGGGCATAAAAAAACTTACATATCGGTCGATTATAATGTGAAGTATGGTTTTCACTCCAGCATGCCTGGTTTCTGTGTATTTACTATGACGTATCTGTCAGGTGGTTTTTGAATCCAATTAACAGCTTACAAGTATTTCAAAAGTTCATTTTTTTTCCACCTTCGCCTTCAGAAGTTCAGTGTCAAGTTAACCTCTATCGCGTAAAGAAGTGTCAAGAGGGAACTTGAGAACATCAATCTCTTTTTAACTTTAGTGTAATTTCGTTTATGTCGGCAATTGATTATGATGGAACTGCTTTCCGTTGTGTAAATCTATTGTTACTCGTGTGAAATTAAAAAATAACAGCGAAATATTGCATCAAATGTCCGAATCTGACTTATTTTTTCGGCAAGAGCAGCAAATTTGTGCAAAGCTTCCGTATAGATTGCTAAGGCAAAAAAAAAAAAGAAAGAAAAAAAAGACGGTGTCAATCAAAAGGTAAGGAATTATCTGTGATTTACTTTTTCGGTTAATATATGATAGTTTAATTAATTGCTAGCGAAAATTAAATTCTCTATAAGAAGTGGACTAGTGCTGGCTAGCTTGTTGTTTTTCTCTTAATGTTTAATGGGGGCTGGGGCATATTAACTAATGTATCGGTCGATTTAAATGTGAAGTATGGTTTTTACTGAAGTCTATTCTTTACATTTGAAAGACTGAAGGGGACTTACTGCGCTGCTGCGCATGCGTTTTTTTGCCATGGATTGCAGAGCTTTCTGTGTATTTACAATGACGTATCTGTCAGGTGGCTTTTTTAAACCAATTAACACAACAGCTTGCAAGTAGTTCTTCATAAGTTCCCGGGCGTTCTTTTACAACACCTATCCCCACCCCCTTTTCTCTTCAGTTTCATGATCATCATGGCTTCCATATGTCGAGGTTGTCCTCTGTGGGAGTGGGAGATACATTCCCTCTTTTTCAGAGAAAATAAACGGGCATACGAGTTCCTACAGAACCATGGAGTCATCCCTTCAGACGTTCAATGCCCTCCCTGCCAACAGCCGTGTATCTTTAGATCTCGAGTTAATCAGTGGGCTTGTAATTGATCTGTCAAGGTTGCTAAGAAGGGAAAGCGTCATGCATGCGGTTTTTCCGTAACCGAATTTAAGGGCACTTTCTTGGAAAAGGCTCACGTTCAAGCATGGTAAATACTGCTGTTCGTGAATCATTTCCTCGAAAGGGCCTATTCGCTCGGCAATGTCACCCACATAACCTTGGCTGGGCATTACAAACTTCAGTTAACTGGAGGTCTTATTGTTCGGAAGTCGCGGAAAATTACTGCCAGAACTTTCTGGCTATTGGTGGGCCTGGCATTGTCGTCGAAGTGGATGAATGCAAGTTTGGGAGGTCGAAATATAAGAGGTAGGTCTTTGTCCGGTGTATGGGTGTTCGGTGGCATGGAGGGGAGAGCAATAAAATGTGTGGGGTCCCTTTGGTGGACCAACCAAGTATGTCATTGCCGAGACCCGTGTGCCCTTGATACAACGTTATATTAAGGCAGGGAGCGTAATCCGTAATCCACAGTGATTCATGGAAGGGACACAAAGATCTCGCCACTGCCGGGTATGTGCACCTCAGTGTGAATCATTCGCAAAACTTTGTGGATCCCAAGACTGCTGCACATACTCAAAACTTCGAAAGGCTGTGGCTAGATATCAAGAGTTACGTTCTCCGTGGTGGGATTCAAAAAAGAATATTTTATTCAATATTTATCTTGTGTCTATATATGCCAGGTAAAAATTATTATAATACATAATTTAATGTTGTTTTGTTTTTTCAATAATTAGCAAACTAAAGTGGGCTTATTTTTCCAGCACAAGAGGTCCGAGCCCTTACATCATTTCCTGCTTCAAGCCGCCAAACTGTACCGGGCCCCACCCATCTACGACGGTCTACGAGTATGACTGTACAACATGGTATTGGTCAGTGACAGTTCTTCCTTTGTCAACGGAAGACTCTCAGCCTTCGACTTCCTAAACTTAAGGTAAGGATTTATTTGTGAATTTTGATTTTGTTGTAGTTTGTGACCTGGGAAGGGTGTCCGGGGGCTTGCCCCTCTCCTAGGGGTTGTGGCCTGGGAAGGGGGTCCAGGGGCTTGCCCCCGGCTGGGGGTTGTGACCTGGGAACTACTAGGTTAGGTGTGTTTGTTAGGTTTTGCACCATTTTACAAATATAAAATGTCTTTAATAATCATGTTTGGCCTATGTTCAGCCACTTACATGATCCATATATTTTTCCAACTGGTTATCTTGTTCCTATTTTGCATTTCTGACCATTGTTATTGCTGTAAATCACTCGTTTATGACATTTCCCCACCCTATAAACCCCGGTTTCCCACTACGGTCCCCCATAATTGTCATTATATAAGTGGGTCCAAAAACTCATGAACGGGTGGTTTGCCTCAATAATCAAGGTCAGAAATACTTAGAACATAAGGTAACGAGTAGGAAAAATATTTGGTTCATGTATTTGGCTAGAAATTAAAGTATCATATATTTACCACTATTGCATTATGTAAGGATTTATTTGTGATTTACTTTATCATATTGTAAGGATTTATTTGTGATTTACTTTTAGTTTGTGACCTGTTAAGGGGGGGATCCGACTAGTGGTTGTGACTTGCAAGCCCCCCAGCTAGTGGTTGGGACCTGGGAACTACTAGGTTAGGTCAGGTAGGTTTATTAGGTTCTGTACCCTTTTGCAAATCTCAAAATTGTTCAGTAATCGCGTTTTGGGCTGTTTTTAGCAACTTACATGAACCATGTATTTTTCAAACTGGTTATCTTGTGCTTATTTTGCATTTCTGACCATTATTATAGCTGCAAATCACTCATTTGACATTTCCCCACCCAAAAAACCCTGGTTTCCCACTGGGGTCCCCCATAAATGTATTTTTATAAGGGGGTCCAAAAATTCACGACTGGGTGGTTTGCCCCCATTAATCATGGTCAGAAATGCATAAAACACAAGATAGCGAGTAGGAAAAATATATGGTTCATGTATTTGGCTAGAAATTAAAGTATCATATATTTACCACCATTTATATTGCATGAGGTAATAAACGTCAAAGGCAGTTCTGATGATGGAGGAAATGCTGTTGGTGGGATTACTTATTTGAACGTGCCTTTTAACATTTGTGTACAGATTAGTTACTTTAGATTTTATATTTTTATGGGGCATTAGAGAATGCTAATTTTTAATATCCTCTAAACTGCAGGAATGTGGCTGAAATTTATTTTTCATGGATAGATATAAATCGTTTCATGTGAAAGTATTTTGGTATGATTCAAAGACATGGTGTAAGCATTCATTTAACTTTGCAGCTATATGACCGGTAACGTTTTGGTATGTATGTATTATTTTTTTAGTGATTTCGAATGTGCCATCAGTCATTTGGCAAGGGTATGGCTTCTTTAATGCCACACAATTGAACACTGTCTGGTACATAACCTACCAGGCGTATGCAATTTATGCATCTACATCCAAATGCTACAGACCTTACAAAGTCCTTGTTTATCAGTTCGTAAATAAGAAAAAAAAATGTATTTGTTGCATTTCTGGTCCAGGTTGCACTTTTTGTGTTGCCGACAAGGGAGACAACTTTTTCGTCGACTGCAGTCGCGGTCGGGATATCTTTCGCCGTTGACATTGGTATTACATTGACCTAAACAAAGATTACAAACAAATAAAAATAAATTCATGGATATCTATACAGTTAAAGGTATCTGGCCTAATGCTTAATAATTTTCCTTTTCGAGTTGCCTTCCTCACACAGTTTCCCGTGTGAGGAAGGTAGCAAGTACCTCTGCTGCTCGCTCTACGTCTGTTCTGCTTCGTCGGGCGGGTATGAGCATTGGCTAATAGGAACTCTCGGAGTGACTTATTGCATGACCGTGAGGTGTCGAAAACGAGTTTCGGCTTCGTTCCAGAGGTTGTATGGGTGCTGTGCCTCTATCCGGGTTCATCCAAAGAGAGGAGATGCAACCTGTACAAGTGGGAGGTGCATCTCCAAATGTTGGGCAGTTCGACCTTCCGAGGAAGGACGATGTAACACCCTTCCAACGGCAGCTCCTTCGTCCGCGAGGCGATGCGCCATCGGGAGGAGGAGTTGATCGATCCTCTCTTTTGCGAGAGGAGATATCTTCTCCAACACCTTTCTGAGCGGCAGCTCCGTCGTCTGCAAGGCGATGCGCCATGGGAAAGAAGAGTTGATCGATCCTCTCTGTTGCGAAAGGAGAGATCTTCTCCAACACACTAATGAACGGCAGCTCCCTCATCCGCGAGGCGATGCGCCTGCTGACGGAGTTGCTCGATTCTCTCTGGCGAGAGAGATCTTCTCCAACCTTCCCTTCTGAGCGGCAGCTTTGTATGCAAGGTGGTGCTCCACTGGAAGGAAGAAGTGTTGATCTTCAGATCTTGCCGAAAGGTATTGGACTCACGTCGCAACTTAGATTTGTCCATGCCCTTTGGAACTTGTCGACGATTGAGTTAGGTAATTGCTTACAATTCCTACTTATCTCTGCCGTACCCTCAAGGTGCGAAAAGTCTCTCGTTGCATTTTTCCTCTGGGATATTTGCTGCAGATGTGGCTGACTGCCGGCTGCTTGCGGCCACCTCCTTCCCCATCGACAAGTTCTCGTAGGCCTTAACTCTTGGGGGTTATTGCCATATTGTGCCTTTGGACACAACAAAGCTCTTGCAGCTTTGCGAGGCCAAGCTTTTTGGGACATGCCCCTTCTAACTAACGAGAAAGAAACGGCTGATCTTCAAATCAAGCGCAGCCATTTTCGTTCCTCAAGGGATTGACATAAGGCTCCTCATCACCATCTTTTGGAAGGTTAAAAGTACTTAGAGGAGAGGCGAGGGAAATTCTCGTCTCTTGCAAGACTCGCCTCGTGCGAGACCCTCGCCTTGCCTCGGTAACCATGGCAGGGTTGCCTGAGACGAGTCGCGAGGGTTTGCGAGACCCAAGATATAGTACCTATGACGAGTTTGAGACCCTCTCACCATAGGTAGAGTAGCGTATGTTACTGAATCTAGCCGGAAAGGAGATTGCTAGATGTTTATAATTCTCGTTCACTGATTCTTGCTGACATTCGAGGGGATTAGTAGCACATTGTTGACGCTCGCCAGTGTTTGCTAGTATCAGACGGCATTCACCGATTTTTGCTAGTGTTCTCAAGCGCTTGCCAGCATTTGCGGATGCTCGCCCCCCCAGATGCTGAAGCCTTGATGTGGATGGGGGGCTTAGGGATTAGCAGCTGGGTTCCGATGTTTGGTGGGAATTGCTTCCCCACTGGTCCTTGGTGCCAAGCTGTTGATCCAACTAAATTAGTCAGCACTTTCTCTTTTCCTTTTGTTTTTTCCTTTTTTCTCCCATCTCCAACTCTTGGACATGAACTTGTTATTGACTTTGGCTTATGTTTGATTACGGTTTGGCTGCCTCTTTGGATTTGACGCAGGTGGGATGGACGGCATGCCATCTCAAAAGAACTCGAGTACCTGACGTGACCGAGCGAGGGGAAAGTTTTATGTCAAACCTTTCCCTCAGTGCTGGGTCTGACGTTGACGGCCGTCATGACGCCTCAAGTGCTGAGGGCGGGGTGTATCTCTGGATATTGCCCCTAGGGCGGCCCTAATTGTAGGGATGAACCCGTCCTCTAAGTGTGGCTCCTTGGTGGGTGGGGGGAATATCCAGATGAAATTAATCTTCTCGTCATTATGGCGAACCCACCGAAACCCGTTGACGACCAATCCGCTTCCTCTCTGGTTGACTCTTCCAGGAAAATAGTTCACTCGATGGACTCGCATTCATCCAGTGCTATTACTCTGGAACCTTTCATTCCAACTTCCCCCAGATGCCAGAGAAATAAAAACTCTGGCAGTTTAAATGAATATTTAAGGGTCCTATATTGTGAGGGAATTACTCGCAATGGGAATTATGAAGAATTATTTAATGTTCTGAAAAAGTTTGGAGATATAACAAGAATGAAACTGCAGCTCTCCAAAGATAAACAAGAATTTGAGGCTTATGTCACTTTTAGTAACACATTACAAGCTACAAATGCTTTTCATGAAATAAGAAATGGTAAAGTTTCTGACCTTTCTTGTCGAGTGAAATTGCATAGTATAAAAAATGTTTTAGACTCGGAATATGACTTTATACCCAAATGCTCTGCCTTGCATGAAGAAGTTCTGGAAAATACCAGAATAGTACCAGAACCAGTCTGGTATGTTGCTTCATACAAGGAGGGCTGTAATAATCTGATAAAGGGGTATGAATGTATTGAAAAAAAGGTAGGCTGTATTCCACAGGGAAATTTAACACGCTATGGCCGTTGTCTGCTTATTAAAGCAGGTAACGAATCTCAAGCTGTATTATTGAATAATTTTAAAGCTTCCTCGTCAGATATAATTCAGAGAGTCTCTCCTCACCACTCTTGCAACCACGCAAGAGGAATTATTTATAGTAGGGATCTAAGTGAATTTTCTGATGAAGATATACTGAAAAGATGCCCAGCTACCGTTCTTAAAGCTAAAAAACTAAAAGGGAATAATAATGCAATTTGTTTAATCTTTTCATCACATTACCAACCAGATTACATCAAGATCAGACACTTAAACATTCCGGTCAAGAAATTCCACCCACGACCAATGCAATGTTATAAGTGTTACAAGTATGGCCACATTAATGTAAAGTGTACTAATAAGAAAAGATGTTATATTTGTTCCGAATTTCATGATCCCAACGAATTCCATGATACCTCCGCCGATTTTACTCATGAAAAGTTTTGTTTCCATTGTGAGGGAGCTCACTCTCCCAATTCTAAACTGTGTCCTCAGTACAAACTGGAGCAATCAATAATTGAGACTGCCAATAATGAGCATATAACTTTTGGTGCAGCAAGGAAAAAACTTAATGGTTCTAATCCAACATATGCCAGAGTTTTGTCCAATCCCGTAAAGTTAAATAATAACTCAAGGAATACTTACCCCACAGTTACTGCTGGATCTAAATATCCTGAGATTTCACCTTCTTCATCAACAAATCCCTCAAGGCCCGACAAGATTTCCAATAATTCCAGCAAGCCACAGAACTCTCATCCAGTTCCAGCTACTCTGGAAAACAATAATAGCAGTAGAATAAACAAAAAACCAAATAACAAAGTAGGCCAAAATGGTCCCTTAAAGCAAGAAGACCGTATTCCACTGCAAAACCGTTTCAACACACTTGCCACAGACAGTGCCCGCAAGGCTATAGAAAACATAGGAGAAATAGAGATGGTTGATATCGAGCCCCATAAATCAAAATCCGTGAGCAAGAAAAGAGTAATTGAAGATACAACACCACCCAAACCCAAAAAAACAAATAATATAGAATTTATACCAGATGCAATTGAAATGGATATCGAAAAATTACTAGAACTCCCAACCTCTGGACCCGAACCTAACACAGTCAATAACCACATCACTAAACAAGTGATAAACGTTGAAGTCCATAGGAATCCCCATGACCCTCAAGGAAGTGAAAGCAAGTCGAATAATAATGCACCCATTAAAGAAATAAGCCCTTCTCCAGTTCTAGGTATGACTGGAAAACTAATGCTTTCACGTAAAACAATGGCAGAAAATACAACACACAAAGTTTCATGTGGTTGTAACGATTGCTTCATGGCAGAATTCAATGACCCTAAAAATCTAAATGTACATAAGATGAATAATATAATAGATAATTTTACTAAGAACAAAAACAAAAACCAGTATGGCAAATTAGAAAGCCACAATGCTGGTTGTATGTGTGTTGACCATCTAATAAAGAAACGTGCAACAGGCACCCTCCAACTGGAAAAATTTATAGAAAAACTTAACCTTAATCCAAATGACACCCAGGAAGCTAATACAAACAAGGGTAAAACTCAGGGAGCCATACCCAAGGAACCAAATCTTGATTCAAAAACTACAACTAGCGTAGTCAAGCAGAAACCCGTCTCCAACAGAATAAGCAGAAATAATGCCTTACCCAGTGGAAATTTATCTTCTTTGCCGTAACGTTCAATCCTTACATAATTCAGTGGAATATTAATGGTCTTAAAACCCGTTTACATTTAGGGGAAATCCAAAGACTATTGAAAAATTATAACCCTATTGCAATATGCTTATAACATACTAATGATACTGTTCCTTCAATAGGAAACTACAATTTAGCATCTCGCTCAATCCCTTCTCCCAATACTTTAGGGACTGCAGTATATGTTCATAATAAAGTAACTTATGATGCTTCAATATTCAACACATCAGAATTTCAATTATCTGGAGTTAGATTACATCTAAATAACGACACTTTTAATATCTATAATATGTACAATCAACCCTCTTTCAACTATGATATACAAAATCTACCTAAAGTACTCCCAAATACGCAAGAGGATATACTATTACTAGGAGACTTCAACTCCCATAACTCCATATGGGACACCAATTGTGTTGATGTTGACATAAATGGTTCAAAGGTTGAACAGATGATGAATGATCATAACCTCTGTATATTGAATGAGGCAGAGAGTAGCACTTACTATTCAAAAGCTCATGGAACCTATTCATCAATAGATTTAACTCTGCGTTCCAATAATATTGTTGATAGGTTCGAATGGAATGTCTTAGACGACCTGTTTACCAGTGATCATTTTCCTATTTTGATTACCATATTAGGACATACACCAACTTCTTCGATTCAACGATATAATACAGATAAAGCTGACTGGGATAAGTTCAAGTTTTACACTAAGCAAGTGCCTCCCTTTGATTACTCCCAAGATCATGATAAAACAAATGATGACGTTGTGAATTTTATCACACAAGCGGCTGATAAATCGATACCTCTGACTGGCACCCGACAGTTAAAACATTCAGTCCCATGGTGGTCAGAGACATTAACCCAGCTGATAAACGAAAAGCATGCAGTTGGAAGAAAATTAGAAACCCTAAATAAAAGATTCAAACATTTGAGCACTGGTCCCCTAATGTTAGGGAATAAAATAAACAAACTGGTTGACATAGCAATAGAAATTAGTGTTGAAACAATATTTTAATAGGGTTTCTGCTAAATTCAGAAAGGAAGTAATTAAAGGCAAGATAATTTCATGGCAAAAATACGTGTCAAGCATATCGGATAATACTTCTGTGCAGAAGGTGTGGCAGAAGTTTAGGAAGATTAATGGCTCTTACAGCAAACCAGCGAGACATTCATTAATGCATAACGGCTCGTTAATACATGATACTCAGACAATCTCTAATATTATCGGCCATAATATTGAAAATATAAGCAGCATTGATAATTTAGATGCTCACTTTCGAGCCATTAAAAGAAGAGAAGAAGCAACACCATTGAACTTTGATACTATGGAGGATATATATTACAATAAAAGATTCACTGAAGAGGAGTTGGAATTTGCCTTATCTAATTGTAGGTCAACAGCCCCGGGTAAAGATAAGATAAATTTCGATATGATTAGAAATCTAGCCCCTTTAGCTAAAGCATATTTATTGGATTTTTACAATCATCTTTGGACCAAACACCTATTTCCAAAGGCATGGAAACATGCAATAGTAATACCAATAGTAAAGGCAGGGAAAGATCCAAGTAATCCAAACAATTACAGACCAATTTCATTAACCAGTTGCATATGTAAATTACTTGAAAAAATGGTAAATTATAGACTAAATTGGTGTTTACGTCGCAATAATATTCTATCAACTTCTCAATTTGGCTCATAATCAGAACGATCTTCTTTGGATTCACTTTCACACTTAGAAAATTATATACGTAGAGGCTTTGAACGAAAACAGATCACAATAGCCATATTTTTTGATATTCAAAAGGCATATGATACAACGTGGAGACACTCGATACTAAAATCCTTACATCAGAATGGTTTTCGAGGACACCTTCCTATTTTTATTAGAAATTTTATTGGTGGAAGAACGTTTCAAACTCGTATTGATAACATTTACTCCGAATTTTTTAATCTTGACAGTGGTGTACCACAAGGCAGTGTTTTAAGCGGGACTCTTTTTGCATTGGCAATTAACGACATTGTTAATCAAATGCCACAAGGAGTGCAAAGTAGTCTATATGTAGATGACTTTGCAATTTACTATTCCTCCAATAGCTTGCGTCATTTACAAAGGATTCTAAATAGTGCCACTAGAAAAATACTAGCGTGGACCGCATCTGTTGGTTTTAGACTTTCGGCAGAAAAAACTCAAGCCATAATGTTTTATAAAAACAGTAGATGGAAGCAAAACCAAGATATCAATCTAACATTGGGCAACGTACAAATCCAATTTCAAGATAAGGTAAAGTTTTTGGGACTAATTTTTGACACCCATTTGAATTGGAAAGCATATGTATCATACATCAAATCCAAATGTAACAGTGCTCTTAATTTAATGAGGAAATTATCTCACACAACCTGGGGTGCAAGGAGATCAACTTTACTAATGATGTATAAAGCATTAGTATTATCAAGAATTGATTATGGTACAGTAGCCCAATTTATGGTTCAGGATCAGAAGCAACTTTGAAATCTTTAGATCCAATACACACTCGAGGCCTGAGAATTTGTAGCGGAGCATTTAGATCATCCCCAAATCTCTGTTTTATGTGAAATTGGAGAACCCCCATTGTCTTTGCATCGGGATTTTGTAACAATGCGGAGTGCATTGAAAATTTTATCCACTAATTCTCCAACAAAAAAGCTTTTTAATGAGAGGGACATATTTATAAACAACCATGAACCACCATTCCCAATTAGAGCAAACAGACTGTTACAATCAACAAACGTTAAAGTGAATCTTATTCAACCATCTTTATTTCCCCCACCTTGGATTATGACAAGGACAAGAATCTGTTCTCATCTGTTTTATTTATCAAAAAAATTCACTTATACTCCGAGTCACCACAAGCAAATTACCATAGAACATATTCAGAGAAAAGGTCCTCACTATGCAATATATACTGATGGTTCTAAATCCCCAATGGGTACTGGATGTGCTGCAGTATCTTTAGATGGAACACAACAATTATCGTTGCCAAAAGAATCATCAGTATTTACGTCAGAGTTATACGCCATTTTACAAGCAATCAATATGATTAAAACCATTGAAGACAGGAAGAATTTTAAATTTGTCATCTATTCAGATTCTCAAAGTGCCATAGTGGCCCTTAAAAACTATACTCATAGGAACCACTTGATCCTAAGAATTGAAGACCTTATAAGTAAATTATCTTCTCAGTGTGTAAGTGTCGAGTTATGCTGGATACCGGCTCATGTTGGAGTTGTTGGTAATGAAAAGGCGGATGCTGCTGCTAAAGAAGCCATTAA
Organism: Palaemon carinicauda; assembly: GCF_036898095.1. Lineage (NCBI taxonomy): Eukaryota > Metazoa > Arthropoda > Malacostraca > Decapoda > Palaemonidae > Palaemon > Palaemon carinicauda. Next base: position 28,447,089 of record NC_090764.1, read on the forward strand.
ATTACCACAACAAAACATTGACCTCCCAGTTGGAGATTTGATCACATTATTAAGGCATTTCATATTGGAAAAATGGCAGAATGTTTGGAATAATGTGCCAGAAAATAATAAATTAAGGCAAATTAAACCGAAGGTTGCTCCTTGGGATTCCTCGACACAAAAGAACAAGAGAACAGAAGTAATTTTAACCAGATTACGAATTGGGCACTCGAGATTAACCCATGAATTTTTAATGAGTACACCTCACGGCACTGTTCCAATGTGCAGTGAGTGTGATACTTTTTTATCTATTAAACATATATTTTCGGTTTGTAAAGTTTTCCAGCGAGAGAGAGAGAGATATGTTTTGGTCAGAAAACTTTCTCTGAAATTTTAACTGAATCAAGTAATTTTTCTGTTTCTAGAATTTTAACCTTTTTAAGGAATTCACGTATTATTGATAGAATCTAAATTTTTACCTAAGTTTTTTTACCAATTCATTTTAAATTACATAGATTTAATATATTGTTAATTATTTTCATCACTCAGATTTCATATGTATATATGTGTATGTGTGTGTATGTGTATGTATGTATATGTGTGTATGTATATATATATGTATATATGTATATATATATATATATATATATATATATATATATATATATATGTATATATATGTATATATATGTATATATATGTATATATATGTATATGTATATATATATGTATATATATGTATATATATGTATATATATGTATATATATGTATATATATGTATATATATGTATATATATGTATATATATATATATATATATATGTATGTGTGTATATATATATATATATATATATATATATATATATATATATATATATATATATATATATCTATTCATCCATCTATTCACCCATATTTAGAATATTTAAAGATTATAAGTATATACTGTATATACATATATATAATTTTTTTTTCTTTCATTTATTTTTTTTTCCTTATCAATTGAATTTTTTATAATCTTATATTTCTTTATATCCCGATTTTTTTTTTCGGGCCAGCCCTGTGAGAGTCAAGCTTGACTCATTGGGCTGGTAAAACTCCTTCTTTTAATAATAATAATAATAATAATGCGGATGCTCGCCAACGTTGGTTAGCAACCATATATGAACTTGCCTAGTGTTTGTGTTCTTTGCATTCTGGGACAACAAACACTTCATGGAAGACTTTGTTTCAGAATGGGTATCTTTTGGCACGGAAAAGTTTTATGTAACTGTAGACGTTCGTATAAACTGTATAAATTGTTGAAATTGTTGGAACGAACTTCTCTGGGGCATGCGCTCTCGCCAAAACAAAACCTCAGGGTCATTGCCACAAATATGATTTACTACCGATGGCTTGAATCAGCCGCATCCGTCGCTGTGTCCCTGGACACGAGTTCTCTTTAAGACAATTTTCGTGAAATATAATCATTCTGGGTTATTTTCTTAGGCGTTGTTGACCGCTGAAATGGAAAGCTTCAGAGCACTAGCACAATGTGCTTGTGATATACTGTATACCCTTACAAGGTTATTATCTCAGCCTTTAGTCCCAAGGGAAATTGTTAGTTTCTGCTTACATTTACGAATGATGGCAAGCTCCGTAAACAAGGTGGGCAGACAAATGTAGTCAGCTTTTCATTAAGTTTACAAACTTTAAGAAGCCCTGCCCACAAGGCAACCAAACAAACTTTGTCAGCTTCTCATTACGTTTATGAACGTTAGCAAGCCCACCCACAAGGCAAGCAGGTATAAAACGGAGGTATGATCGCTACACTAGAGGTTACGCCGATCGGAGACGGAGAAGTACGAATGTTTTTTGTCCTAAGAAGGAGAAACCTCCGTTACGAATGTTTCCAACATTCTTCAACTGAGTTCCGGACACGACTTTTAAGTCGAACTACGCATGTATACTTGTCATGCGCACAGTTCGGTGTTACTACTCAGTAGTACATTTATGCTCTTTACCCACCCAACAATAGATTGAAGATAAGTCTCAATCCCCTCTTGGGTTTGGCGATTACCGTACAGTCTCTTGTCCGGAAAGCGATCTCTATGGAGATTCGCTATTATAACATAAGCTGTACTGATTAACTGGTTTACCATTTGGTATCAGTCTTATTAGGCCAACCACACTGAATTAGTGCCAGTTGGAGGGCGAACAGGCTGTTCCCCTTCGTTGCAAGGTCGTGCAATTGGTTACACGTCTCGACATCATCTCGAGGTGTGTTTATTGCTATGCACTCCCCCCCCCCCCCTCACCGCTGGACAATCCGCGGATGATGGGTGGCAGACGAGAGCTTCTGCAAAGAGGCCTGTCTTCTCGTCTTCCCTCTGGACCTGATGCTCTCTATAATGCATTAAAAGAGAGGGGGGGGGGGCATATGCCATACCATTCCATCCTCGTATGTTGGTCCGATTCAGAAAGGTACTAGCATTCACCTCTCTTGGAGAACCTTCTAGCAGTACGAAGCCTTAGATGGACTGAGGACAAATAGTTGCCCCCATCTGCTCGCGTCATTCCTGGTACAGGAATGTGCTTGCAAAACCACCCAGATAGTGGGCTCCTAGTGTCTTGGAATCATCTTGTATCCAACAAAGTCTTAACTTTGTGGGGTCCCCGACTGTGGTTATGCTCGCAGTGGCCCTGATCTTCAGGCTCCCACTCGACCGTTCACCAGGACCTCAAACAAAATGTATTCCAAGATCGGGGGGAAGCTTAGAGGTGTGCCTTGTTTTTTCCCCCCATTCGGACTGGTGAAAAAGTCCTCGGCCAAGTCAGGATAAGCAGTATCTTATCAATAACTCCAATAGCTTCGCTATGGCATCCCGCAGAATGGTTCGCAGACCTTCTGCAGCCCCTGACGAAGCTCCAATAGCTTTGCTATGGCAACCCGCAGAATGGTTCCCGGACCTTCTACAGCTCCTGACGGAGCTCTGAGGGATCTTCCTCCACGGCACGATCTTCGAAGCAGCCACATGCGAACACTTTCCTAAGACGTGGCTTTGCTTCGACTTCTCGCCTGGGACGATCCTAAACCACCCCTCTCAGAGAGGCCTTTCGCAACAGGTTACGGGAAAGACGTCTAGGCACCTCACACACTTTTCAGCGTCGGTCTTCCAGGCAAAGTGTTCGGTCCTTTGTGACTGATGTCGTGGAAAGGGATTCTTTCCTATCGATGCCTTTACTTATGCAAGTGTGAGATAACTTGTCCCCCATCGGATCTCAACCTCCTCCTGGGAACGCGGTTCGGGTCCTTCAGTTTCTGAAGGCCCCTCTCTACGAACTGTAGGCCCAGCAGCAGATCACTTCCTTACATGGAAGATGCCCTTTCTACTCACTTGGGGTTTTGGCCAAGAGTGTTAGTGTGCTGTACGATCCAACCTCTGATGTCTCCTACCCTAGGAGACGGGGAGAAGTAATCCTCAGCGGCGTCCCTGAGTGGATTGCCAAGACTCAAATCCGAGTGTGCTGTACCCTAGGTGCAGCCCATTTCGAATAAAGTGTCTTTGTTCGATAACCGGAAACCCATCAACTGGGGTTTTACCCAGTGAGGAGTCTGTGGGGTTACCTAAAAAGAACGATACCAGCTCGCCCCCGGGTGTTGGCACTGTTGATCAGCTCGGGGAAGGTCAAGAGGACGACCTCAAGGATTTCCTTCCCCTCTGGGATCGTAAGGCAATTGACGTTACTCTTAATCTACTCTCTCCTCCATCCTAAGACCCAGAGCTCGTAACGTCAGTGACATTGCTACGTCCCTGGCGTTCAAAAAACTACAAGTACAGTGAACCCTCGTTTATCGCGGTAGATAGGTTCCAGTCGCGGCCGCGATAGGTGAAAATCCGCGAAGTAGTGACACCATATTTACCTATTTATTCAACATGTATATTCAGACTTTTAACACCTTCCCTTGTACGTAGTACTGTTAACAAACTACCCTTTAATGTACAGAACACTTAATGCATGTACTACAGTACCCTAAACTAAAACAGGCACAAATATTAAAGGTGATTTTATATCATGCATTTCCTAAACATGCTAAAAAGCACGATAAAAAATGGCAACCAATGTTTTGTTTACATTTATCTCTGATCATAATGTAGAAACAAACTGGTGGTAGAGCTTTGCTTATTACCCAGACATATTTCCCATACTTTTCCCTTAGAACTACATCACATCTTCCTACTTATAGATATATATATATATATATATATATATATATATATATATATATATATATATATATATATATATATATATATATATTTATATGTATACACATATACATACCTACATATATACATAAATACATGCATACATATATATATATATATATATATATATATATATATATATATATATATATATATATATATATATATATATATATATATATATATATATTACTGTATATATATGGGTTATGGAAAAAATCCGCGAAGTGGTGAATCCGCGATGGTCGAACCGCGAAGTAGCGAGGGTTCACTGTACTGTGGTGCAGATACTTTGAGGGGGCATGTGGAAGCGTCAATCGACTTTCACGGCCCACTACCTGCAAAGACGTAACCCACAAGAACATGGAGACCTTTACCATTGGTCCATTGGTGGTCGCACAACAAATGGTCTAAACACCTCAGGCTCCTTGATGGACAAGTAGCAGAGGGTTGAGGGCTGAGGCTACCCAGATTAGTCTGGGGTGAATGTGTAAGAATGTCACCTTCTCCCCTCTGGGGAAAACAGCTCCGCAAGCCTCAACATAGCTGACCTCACCTCACTGCAGGTAAGACCCATTTCCCTTGTGCCTCCTAAGTATAGAAGAATACTTTGTTATGTCCCCAATACCTTTTAGAGGGAGGGTATTGGGCAAATCTTTAAGAACAATAGGTTCTGTACTCAAGTTCCTATGTTAAAGACAAGCCACATAGTTAGTTCCACTCACACACAAGCTTCTGCAGGCCGCTATCAGTGCATTACCTCATATCAGCACTTGATTTTAGCGAGGGTAGTGTCCCTTCTGCTATCGATCACAGGTCGAAATAGAGAGGACCCCGGGTCATGACCAAGGCCAGTTGGTGAGGACATCCTCCCTCCTAAGAGTAAGTCACCCTAATAAATAGCGAAGGTTTGTATCTGTATCGGAACAAATAACAAATTTGGAAATAATTTGTATCTTTCCTAACATACAAACCTGGAGCTATTTATACAAATTCGCCCGCCACCCTGTCCCCCGAGAAGTCCTGTCATAAAGCAAAGTGGTTACTCAGCCGAGAGGTGTGAGCGAGCGGGGTAGCCAGTCTACCCCACCCCCCACCTGCTAACTAGCGGATGGGGGTAGTTATCCCTCACTAAAATTATCATGGCTCATCTTTCAGCTGCGCCGAAAGTAATACCCTAATAAATAGCTCCAGGTTTGTATGTTAGGAAAAATACAGATTATTTCCAAATTTGTTATTTTTTACACCATACATAAAGTTTACAAAATAGAATTATAAATTTTTATGTATGAACAGCTGACATTGCTTTGAATTCACTTTTGTAGATATTAAATTTCAAATTTCCTAAGATTTCATGATGGTTGACAGTTCCTCACACTTGTACTTTTTCTTCTGTCCAGTTGCACTTATAACAGAAAATCTTGTAAAACATTTCTTATAGAAAATAGGGCCATTCATTCTCGATTTGTGGAAAGAAAACTAGGCTCGTTATTTCTCATCTCCTTAATTTTCCAGTGGTTGATGATAAAAAAAATGCAGCATACTTGGATTGGTGGTTGCAGCCTGGAAGGAAACAGATAAGAAATGCAGTGTACTTTGGATTGGTGATTGTAGTCTGGAAGGGAACGTGGAACTGAAATAAGAGGTACAGTATTGGGTGCAAGAACAGTGTCATTCTTTCATGGCTCTGTACGATTTCAGCTCTTTCACTAAAATGTGTGCACACACACTAGAAATACCTTTATACTAATGCATTACTAGTGATTGTGGTTTAACAGCTGGGAGCATAATTTAAAATATTATAGCAGTTCTAAGTAGTATGCCTTGCATCATACGTTGAGGTACAGGTACTGTATTTTGTAGAGTGAGTACAGCTCAAAATTTCATCCATCATCTTCATATAGAAAGTTCATTTCATTCTATTCTAGCCTTTACTCTCTCTGAAGTCCTAGGAGATCCAGTTCTTCAACAATCCATTTGTTTCGTAACCGAAATACAAACCACACTATTTACATGGGGTATTACTTTCAGCGTAGCTGAAATGGCGAGCCATTAGATTTTTAACGAGGGTTAACTACCCTCTCGCTAGCTAGCGAGGGGGTAGGAGAGGGGTGGCTAGCTACCCCTCCCCCCTCACACACCGGTGAACTGATTCACTTCGCTTTTGGCTCGGACGGTGGGCAGACATGTCTGTTCCCGTCCTCGCATGGCAGCCATTAATGTTTTGTCTTTACTTAATTACTTACATTTCTTATACTTAATATATATATAAACATTCTTATGTTTATGTATATATTTGAGTATAGAAATTCAGTAAGTTTCCTTTTCAGTGTTTGTGCTGTATGTGTGTAGTGTACGACAACATCTCCATGTAGTTCCAGGCCTCCACGGTGACATTTCGTGGGTCGCGATCTCTCCCTTGGTCCTTCGGTCCTTCCTTCGGCTTCCTTCTCAGGCGCTGTGGGGAATCGTCATCGCTGGACTTTATTAATCTGTTTTCTCCGCTGTTCCTCCTTTCCTACGGGGAACTTGGACTATCAGCGTAGGGAACATAGGAGTTTAGTTTGACTGCGGTCTCTCTCTCTCTCTCTCGAGGTCGTTCACCTTTTTATTACTACTACATATTACGGTAGCTTCCTTCCCTTTGCGGGTTGAGTTGCTTCTCCGTTTATTTTGTCTTAATTATTTTAATGAAATCTAATTGTATTTGTTAAGTTTTCAGCTTCTGTGTAAAACGCTTCCTTCGGGGTTCTTTCGTTCTTCTATTAGTGAACATTCTTAGATGAATTACATAATTATAATTGTTATAATTCTGTTTTTATTACAGTTCTCCGCCTTCCCCCCCTTCCCGTGAGTGTCAGTGGGGGAGGAGGGCGCATACCTGGTGTGTAATTCTTATGTTCTTTTACCTCGGGGTTCCTCTTCTGAGTTCCCCCCGGGGGAATGAATGTTAACTAATTTATTTTATTTTCACAGTTAGCCATCTAGTTTTTCATTTGCCTAATGCGCCAACGAAGCAGAGCTGTCCTGTTAGGGCCTGGGGAGTCTGCTGTTGCCGCCTCCTCTCTAGGACTTCGTCATGGGCGTGTTCCCTTCTCCTAGAAGGTCTCCCGTGACAGCTGTCAGCTCCTTAGTTCATTTAGAGCACTCAGGAGGTTCGCCTCCATGGGTGGGTAACTTCCTTCCGAGGGAGGTTCCCTTCCCAGGTATGAGTTTTTTTTCCCCTTCAAGGGGGAGGAACTTCTCTTACCTTAATAATTCCTGGTTGGTTTCCTGGTCCTTGGGCGGTTATGCTCTTGGTGCTGAGCGACCGCTTTTGTAACCACGCTCAAGGGGCTGAGCGGTTGCAAGGCCGGACCATGGAATTAGTGCAACTATGCTCTTGGTGCTGAGCGGTCGCACGTGCAGCTACGCTCAAGGGGCTGAGCAGCTGCAGGAGCTCCTCTTCGCAGGGTTGCTCTTTACAGGTCAGCTTGCTGATCCAACGGCCGTAAGGGGTGTCTTCTTCAGTTCTTCTTGTCTTTGCTACGAAGTGTTCACCTCTCGTTTGCGAGAGAGGACACTCATAGAGACTCCTCTTCGGAGGACTCCTCCTGCTGTTGTTGATGTTGCTGAAGGCTCAGTTCCCCCCTCCGAACATCCTTCGAGGGGCAGCTGAGTACAACGGTCTCTCCTGCGAGTGCCTCTCCCCCTCGGGGGAGTTCACTACAGAGACTCCTCTTCGGAGGACTGATGATGGTGCTCCTGTTCGTGGTTGTCTTAATCTTCAGTCCCGCAGAGGATCCTCCTCGACGAGAACAGACCGTTGCAGATGCTTCGCTAGACCTTTCGGCAGATCGTTTGCGATCTCCGACACCTGCCAGACCTTCTCATCTTCCATCTCCGTTCCTGGACGCAGATGCGCAGTGGGCGCCACTTCACCCCGTTTTCCAACAGGCACCGGTCCCCTCAGGGCAAAGGGCTTATCTCACAATGTGAGTACTGTAAGTCCCTTTAGTGCCAGGTTTTTACCTGTGCACCTCATTCTCCTGCGTGTGTGTTCGCAAAACCTCTCCTGCTGTGGACCAGACTTCTGCTGAATCAACACTCCAGCGATCTCCTATAGCTGAGTCTCGCCGTAGATCTCCTGATCGTCAGCGTGCCCTTTTCTGATGTGCGCAATGCGCGCAACGTTCGCCCTCGCGCCAACGATCTCCGGATCTGGGCGCAGGCAAGGAGATTATTTTCTCGCTGAACTCCCACGTTCGCCTGCTCGCCAGCGCACATCTGCGCGCCCTTTCCTGATGTGCGCAATGCGCACCAACGTTCGGCCACGCGCCCACGATCTACGGATCTGGGCGCAAGCAAGGAGATTATTCCTTTGCCTCCACGCCAACCATCTCCTGTGCTCCCTTAGAGCTCACCTTCTCTGGTGCGCACTTCCAGACTTGAAAGAGTCTCTGCGCGCCCACGAGAAGTCTCCTGTGCCCGCCCACGAGCGTTCGCCCTTGCGCGCAACCTCACCATCTGGTTCTGCACCCTCGCTGATATCTTCTGGCCGCGCCAACGATCTCCCCGGTTCCTGCCTCGTCGCGCGCAGTTCCAGAGGTTCCTACGCTAGTGCACAGGCGCTCACAGGTTCCTCTGGACTCTCAGCACCCTTCTGGAGTTTCGCGCGAAGCGCGCCCACGCGCAGTTCCAGTCCCAGCGCTCACGCACTCGCCAACGTTCCAGCACGCTTCCACATCACAGCGCGCCGCCCAGGAGGCACCCCAGGTCTCTCCTTACGCGCCAGCGATCTCCTAAGCGCCTGCGCGAGTCTTCGCCTGCGCGCAAGCGTTTTTCAACGCGCCAACGTGCCCACGCTTCAGATCGCAGTAGGTCTTCTACGCGCTCACGCGTTAACACTCCTGTACGTGATCGGTCACTACGCGCCATCGCTCGCCGACGCGCCATCGGTCTTCCGGCCGCCAGCGCTTACCCTTACAACCTCGCTCCCACTCGCCCGCGCGCGAGCCAACGAGTTTACCATCGCGTGAGAACCAGCACCAGCGCGATTTCGTCCACGATTCCCGTCGGGTTTCGCAACACGGGCAACCTGGCGAGTCTTCTGGAGCACGTGCTTCCAGATCATTGTCGTCACAATCTCCACCCCGTAAACGCAGAGCAGCGCACGTGCAGGAGCAGGAAGGAGCTTCTGAGAGGTCTAGGCAACATTCTTCTTTTCAGGCAGGCCCCATCATCTCTACTCCTCAGGATCACCCGATCCCCTTCCCTCCAGCGGGAGTCACTGACACTGCGGCTGTCAGCCGTCAGCAGAGGAGGTACTTCGAGATTATGGGGGAGCCTGGTTTAGCTCTGCCCCTCCACCATTCCAGGAAAGGGCTTACCAGGGAAATTTCCCTCGAACTCTCCGCCTGGCAGGTGACATTCTTGGCTTCGGAGATCTTGAGCCAGGTGAAGGCTGCAAAGTGCGCCATGCAGGCTACTTCGTGGCTGGTTGTCTGGCTTGGATCTCTGGACATCCTGTTGCAATCCGAGGACTTGTCCAAGGAGAGCACCAGAAACACCATGGAAACTTTCCTCCTCTCGGGCACGAGCACCATCGATACCCGGCTCACCAAGTTTCGAACTTGTGGGCAAACTCGATGTTGAAGCATTGAGATGCAGTGACCGAGAGATTCCTCTCGAAAGTCCCAACCGTGGATGTCGGCAAGCTCAGACACTCTTCCATTCTTGGAAAGAGCTTGTTTGAGCCCAAGGACGTGGGACGGACAGCTGAGAGGTAGAGGAAATCGGATCACGATTCGCCCCTCCAAAGGTGCTTACATCCAGATCCTACAAGCCTCCAGCGCCTCAACAACAACAGCCTCATCAGCCTAGGACATCGGAACCGGCTCCGACGGCAAAGACAAAGGTGTCTAAACAGCAGCCCCCTCCTGTCAGGGACAAAAAGGACGGGAAGTCCTCCTGGGGAGGCAATGATCCTAGAGGGAGCGGCCGAGGCCGCAAACGCTAGGATTGGCAACCCCCCTACCCCCCAGTGGGGGGATGCCTAAAGTTGCGCGTTCAGGTGGCAGCAACTCTGGGCCGATTCCTGCACGATCTCAGTGATCAGCCAAGGATATCTCGTCCCGTTCATAACATCTCTACCTCCCCTGACAGCGAATCAAGTGTCTCTGAGCTCCTATGCCATGGGATCGGCAAAGGGGCTAGCCCTTCGGGCAGAATCCGAGACCATGCTCTAGAAAGATGCTCTCCATAAGGTCGTCGACGGCTGCCCCCGGCTTCTTCAGTCGACTCTTTCTTGTAAAGAAGGCATCTGAAGGCTGGAGACCCGTCATCAGCTCTGAACAAGTTTGTCGAACAAACTTCGTTCAGCGTGGAACAGCAGAGTCGATCAGACTTGTAGAGAGACCACAAGACTTGAGGTGCACTCTGGATCTGAAGTACGGGTTCTTCCAGATCCCAATCCATCCGTTTTCCAGGAAGTACTTGAGATTCAGCCTAGACAACAAGGTCTACCAGTTCAAGGTACTGTGTTTCGATCTCTCCACAGCACCGCAGGTGTTTACCAGAATGTTCACCCTGATATCTTCGTGGCCACACAGGATCGGCATCCGTCCCCTTCGCTATCTGGATGACTGGCTAACCCCGGCAGTCTCGGAATCGACCCTTCTTCGACACCAAGAAAAGGCAGGATATTAGACACCAATCTCCCAAAGCCTTCCCATCAGACGACAGGATAGCAAGGCTGAGGAGAGTCGCAGAACCTTTCCTCAGACGAGGAGAGCTTCCAGCCCAATCTTGGTTACGTCTCCTAGGTCACCTTTCCTCCCTGACCCGTCTAGTTCCAAACGGCCGCCTCAGGATGAGGTCCCTGCAATGGCGGCTCAAGTCCCGGAGGAACCTAAGCAACGATTCTTAGAAACACTCTGGTCCCTATGGGACCTGCGGAACGAATGAACCCGCAGTGGTGGTTGACCTACGGGAACCTTTGAAGGGAGTGGATCTTCACGTCCTTCCCCCGCATTTGATGCTGTTCTCGGACGCGTCAAAAGAAGGGGAGGGGGGCACGTTCTGAACCAAAGGATCTCAGGCTTTGGTCAGAATCAGAAGGTACCTCCACATCAATCTGCTAGGAATGAAGGCCGTATATCTGGCCCTTCAACAGTTCCAGCAATCCCTGGCGGGTCGCTCCGTGAGCGACAATACCACGGTGGTGGCTTATTTCAACAAGCAGAGAGGTACCTTTTCATAACAGCTCTCCCATCTTGCAGTAGAGATACTGAGATGAACCGATTCCACTCAATACCACCATCGGCTCGCTTCATTCCGGGCAAAGGAATGTGCTCTCCGACAGTCTGAGCAGAGCCTCGCAGATAGCGAGTACCGAGTGGTCTTTGGACCCTCTAGTAGCCAACAAAGTCCTGACTTTGTGGACCTGTTCGCGACAGCCTTGAACTTAAAGCTACCGCTGTACTACTCCCCAGTCCCGGTCCCCAAGGCACTCTTGGCAAGATGCCTTCCTACAACGGTGGGACAACATCGACGTCTACGCCTTCCCACCGTTCTGTCTGGTAAGAAGGGTGCTCAGCAAGACCAGACTATCGGTCAACCTGTCGATGACTCTGATACCTCCGCTACGGCATCATGCAGAGTGGTTCCAGGACCTTCTGCATCCCCTGACGGAACTCCCGAGAGAGCTTCCCCCACGACACGAGCTACTCAATCAACCACACTGCAACATCTACCACAAAGCCGTAGCATCGCTTCGGCTTCACGCCTGGAGACTATCCAGCATCCCCTCACAGAAAGAGGCGTTCCGCAACAAGTTGCGGAGCGGATGTCTCTACACCTGCGACCCTCTTAACGAGAGAATGCCTTAATGAAGTCATTGGGCTTCAGCGCGGCATATCATTCCCGTGCTGAAGGCTTGTGACGGGCAAGAGGGCTCTCGAACTGGGGAATTTTTTTCCTCAGTTTGACTCTAAATTTTTCTCATTCTTTTTCTATTACTTCTTATTGCTTATTCCTCCTTCATAATTATCAGCTGTCTCCAACCTTGCTGTCAAAACTCTCTTACCCATTTCACTGTCCAGGTTTTTTAGAGGGGACATTGTATCCAGGATCGGTTTTTATTTCAAAATCAATTGTGGGAGCTGTGGTGGTCTTGCCAACTGCCCGAAAATGTTTGGACACCTAGGAGTGTCAGTATTCCCATACTGGCACGCAGAACTATCTCGTAGGAAAATTTGGCCTTAGGATTCCAGGGGTTGGCGATTTCATAGAGATAGGACTCTCGGCATTCTGTCCGGTTTGCCTGCCACTATGATTAGAGTGGGGATGATTGTATTCATGAAATGCTCTGTCCCATCAAGCGGGTTTGGCATACACTTGAGCCACTCTAATCATAGTGGTACCATCCCTTTGTGGTTGGGTAGGGAGTGGACATTAGGTAAGCAGCTTTCGCAGGTGTTATTGGTGGAGAAATTAGTTCCAGGAAAGGCTAACGGTGTCTTCTTTGGAATTTCAGACAGTCTCAATATTTTCTCTCCCTTAAACTTTATTTTTTTCCATTGTTTTTTTTCATTGTTATTATGACCCCTTCCCTCCCCCAAAAAATAATGAGTAAACTTAATGTTCCCCGTACCCCTGGATCAAATGGCGAACCCCAGACACCGTTGACGACTTCTGCTTGTTTAAGTTAGGAAAGCTCTGTTGACAACCTCGGCAATAAAAAGGATTCCTCCAACAATACTTCTCTGACCAGTGTAGTTAAAGACAATTTATCAGCACTGGTGGAAAATGACTCTTGTAATAACAGTAATACTTTACTCTCTGGTTCTGGCTCATTACCAGATCCAACAAAAAATCTGAAAATTCTCCACTTAAAAAACATACCAATTGGTTGTAGCTATGACATAATTCATGAAGCCTTCTGTAGATTTGGGGCAATCAAAGAAATTTTAATGGAGCTTAATGGTAGTAAAGGCTTTTGGGAAGCTTGGATATCATTTTCAAGTTTTGAGATTGCTTTAGAAGCAAATAAAAATTTAGAGAGCATAAAAATTGACAATTGTTTGATTTCTGGGGCTCTGTGATAAAGCACCAAGACACCTAGAGGTATATAAACCAGAAGAATGGATGGAAAAAGAAATAGAGCATAGACTTCCAGAAGTAAGAACCCCCAAGCCCCCAACATGGATAATTGCATCTGGGAAGATAGATAATTATAACTATTATAAGATTAGTAAATTTATACAAAAAAAAGTTGGTTTAATTAAAAGTAAGGATATTAGCAGATACGGTAAGCAATCTGTTTTGATTAATGCAAAAGCAGATACTCAAGCTCACATGCTTTGTGGCATGAAGATTGCAGAAATTGATCCTATTAAGGATATTAAACCACATATGAGCTTAGCTATGGTAAAGGAGTAGTTTTTGATAAACATCTATATGAATTTTCAGAACCAGAAATTCTGGACATGTGCCCTGCTAATGTTTGGAAAGTAAGTAAGATCCATCAAACAAGCATGGTAGTTTTAACATTTGAAACCCCTGTAATACCAGATCATATAATTGAGAATGAAAGAGTACGTGTCCGAGAATATAAACCTAGGCCTTTACAATGCTTTAATTGTTTCAAGTACGGTCACCCTTCCCGGTACTGCAATAATACGAAGATCTGTATTAACTGTTCTTTGTTAGAACATGGCCAATGCAACAGAGATACAACCTGTGCAAACTGTAAAGATCATCATAAATCAAATGATAAAAGATGTAGAGAATACAAGAAAGAAGAAGCTGCAATCTTGAAAGCAAATGCTGAACATATAAGTGTAGGTTATGCAAAGCATTTACTCAATCGGCAACTTAATTTTGCTCGCGTGGTCAAGATGCCACCAAAAGATTATAATCCACTACCCCTTACTACCACAGGGGGACCAGTGGTAGCACCTGGCCCGTCAGGTGCATCTCCCTTAGTGGTAGTAGCCCAGCCATCTGGGTCAAGTGCTCAGCCTATAAAAGCCAGAGCACAAACCTCTAAAGAGGCCAATATGGTTTCCAACACTCCAAAAGAAATGTCACCGATAGGAGCATCTCCCCTAGAGGTAGTAGCCCAGCCTTATGGGTTAAGTGCTCGAACTGTTGAAGTTCTAGCACAATCCTCCAAGGAAGCCAATGTGGCTTCCACCTCCTTAAATGTATTGTCTCAGGCAGAATCTCTACCTGATTTGATGGAGATTGGAAAACAAGATCTTCCAAAGAGGAAAAGGTCCCCATCATCCTCACCTTCATCTAAGTCAGGTAAGTGCCCTACTGCTCATGATCCTAAGGTTGACTTTTATAAAGATCCTAGAAAGAAAGAAAAGAAGAGTGGTGGCCTAGTAAAGCCTTCCATCTCCAGGCCTTACATGGCTTCATCTGAAAAGTCCCAAAAGACAAATGAGACAAAGAAAAATAATAACAAAAGATAATGTCTATCATCCAGTGGAATTGCAGAGGTCTAAATACTAGCATTGAGCAAATAAAAACTTTAACCAGGGACTCAGACACGAAGGTAATTTGTCTACAGGAAACCAAGATCAGTGACAAACCATTTAATCCTGGACTCAATTATCATTTTTGTAGATCCCCTCCATTGCAAGCTGCAAGAGCTCAAGGTGGTACAGGTTTTATTATTCACAAATCTGTAAAATTTGAAACGATCCTACTCGATACACCACTACAGGCATGGGCAGTTAGAACTCATATCGGGAAAAAAATTACTTGATGCTCGCTATATATTGAACCATCCATAGAACTTTTCCTCTTAGATCATGCTGGTAATCCAAGAAGGCTTAGACTTTCTGACCTCCAAGATCTGATCAATCAGCTTCCTGCCCCTTTTATTTTAATGGGTGATTTTAATGCAAAGCATACTTTATGGGGTGGAAATGTGTGATAGATGGGGTAATCTTGTTGAATTAATCGACGACAATGATGTAATACTAATGAATGATGGTTCTCCAACTAGGTATGATGTATTCCACAACTCTACATCAGCCATTGATTTGTCAATCTGTTCCTCATCCATTCGATTGGACTACCTTTGGTCAGTAAATAAACACCTACATGGCAGTGACCATTGGCCAATAATGTTAAATTATGTCCATAATCTTCCTTCTCAGTGTCCACCAAAAATGAAGATAGACGAGGCAGACTGGGCAGCTCATGAAAACTGTTCACACACCGATAAAGAGTATGATGAATTTACATCCAGTGCATGCTTACCAACATCTTGAAAATATTGATGATAATGCTAGCAAGTTTATACCTAAAACATGCGGTTTACCTCATCGCTCTGTAGTTCCTTGGTGGAGTAAAGAATGTGCCAACGCAAGAAAAGTGACCCGAACTTGCTTCAGAAGATACTTGAGAACAAACTGTAGCAGATAGAATAGCGTACCTCAGAGCCTGTGCCAAACAAAAAAGAACTTTTAAAAAAGCAAAGAGAGCATCTTGGAAGAAATATATATCTAATATTAATACCAAAACTCCTTCAAAGGAAATATGGGACAAGATTAGAAAACTTCAAGGTAAATTCGTCCCTAAGCCTCTAGCAATATTAAGGGAAAATAATAGATATATATCTGACCCCAAAGATGTAGCAGAGGTTCTTGCTAAGCACTTTGCCCATGTATGAAGTGCTGACAACTATTCCCCAGCATTTCAACAAATTAGAGCATCAACATCTGTTGTTCCTCCTGCTTCTTCAAATACTGAAGCTTTTAACCTGCCTTTAAGTATGGAGGAGATGCAAAATGCTGTCTCTAGCTCTTCTTTAACTGCCCCAGGTGAGGAAGGCATCCGGTATGAAATGATATCACATCTTCCAGTGAATACCAAGGAATTTTTATTAGTAACCTTTAATGGTCTATGGGCTTCCCATACATCTCCTGATTCCTGGCATACTTCAATTGTAATTCCAGGCCACAAGTCTGGTGAAGACCCAGAACTTCCATCTAGTTATAGGCCCATATCCTTGACCAGTTGCATATGCAAACTATTTGAGAGAATGATCAACAACAGACTTGTGTGGTATCTAGAATAAAAAAATCTTTTATCTAACAGACAATTTGGTTTTAGGAAGAACTGAAGTACTCTAGACCCTTTGCTGATGTTATCAAGGGAAATTTCAAATGCCTTTTCTAACCAAAACCAGGTGGTGGCCAGTGTCTTTTTTGACCTCGAAAAGGCATATGACACCACCTGGAGGGGTGGTATTTTAAAGCAATTGGCCTCGTGGGGTATAGGAGGACATATGTTCTCTTTTATTGAAGAATTTTTATCAAACCGCTCAATTAAAGTGAGAGTAGGGTCAGAACTATCTTCTTCCTACATGCAAGAAGAAGGTGTCCCCCAAGGAAGCGTATTGAGTGTGACCTCTTTTGCTGTTGCTATTAATAGTCTCATGAGTCACATACCTCCTGGCATACAAGGATCACTATTTGTCGATGACTTTGCAATTTATTGTAGTGTATCATCTGCACTACAAGCATGCCAAAATCTTCAAATTGCAATAAATGCTGCTTCCGCATGGGCAAATTCTCGTGGATTCATGTTTTCTCCTCAGAAGACCAAAGCCATTCGCTTTACTCGTACTCGTAAAAGGGAAGAGATCCCCACCCTTTTCTTAAATGATTGCATTTTGCCATATGAGGATAATGTCAAGTTTCTTGGAGTAATTTTGTCGAAAATGACATTTGGTCCCCATATAAATGACCTATCTATCAGGGTTAAGAAGTCACTGAACATTCTGAAAGTGATATCGCATTTTGATTGGGGTGCTGATAGAACAACTTTGCTTAGAATTTATACACCTTTGTGTCTGAGCAAGTTAGACTATGCATGCAAAATATATGGGTCAGCTACAAAGACTTTACTTGGAAAACTTTATATTGTTCACAATGCTGGGCTTCGCATCTGCACAGGTGCTTACAGAACATCTCCCATTGACAGTCTCTATGTTGATTCTGGCTTACCTCCCCTTTCCATTCGCAGAGAGGAGTTGAGTTTGAGGTTTTTAGCTAGGTCCCTTGCTGTGAGAAACAATCCTAACTGTAAATATGTTAGGGCGCCTTTAGATCGGGCTCCTAACAGATCTAGAGTGCCTAAGCCTTTGGAAGTACAGCTGAAAAATGATGCTAGAGAAGTAGGCTTGTTAACAGCACAGATAGCAGAGGTAGGATATCCCAAGTCTCCTCCTTGGTGTAATCCACCTGTTAAAGTATGTTTTATGGCGGGAGGGAAAAATACTTTACCTAGTAGGGTAATGAAAAGTGAGTCTTTAAATCATGCTGCTCAACATCATGGGAAACATGTTTTTACAGATGGCTCCAAATCGGCTGCAGGAGTTGGAAGTGCAGCTGTGGTGGGGGATATTGTTATTAGAAGGAAACTCCCATCCTCTTGTTCAATATTTACTGCTGAGCTGTACGCAGTAATTCTCGCAGTCCAACATATTTTTAAAAATGACAACCAAAATAGTTTTTATACAATTTTTACGGATTCCAATAGTGTTTTACTCATTAAAACAAATTATGCCAGGCCATCATCTAGTACAAGAGGTGCAGGACTGGTTAGTACTTCTGCAGTCTAGGAAGAGTATCAGTGTTCACTTCTGTTGGTCCCTGCCCATGTTGGGGTGGATGGAAATGAACAAGTAGATAAGGCAGCAAAAGAAGCTTCAGGGCTAAGTAATCCATCCCCCTTGAGTATTCCTTACAAAGATCTTAAAAGTGAGATTCATCTTTACTGTAAAAATAAGTGGCAAGCTCGATGGTCTGAACTGACCACCAATACAAAATTGAAACAAATCCACCCATTGGTGGATAAATGGTCATCTTGTAATTCTACAAGTAGGAGGGATATCATTATTTTAACTAGGCTGCGTATTGGCCATACACATGCTACGCACAATTATTTAATGAAGAGTTGGGAAGAGAGACAGGCCCCTCTTTTTAATACCTGTCAAGTGACAATGGATGTTAAACATATTTTAGTCGATTGTCCTGTTTTTAATCTTCAGAGGAGGACACATTTACTCCAGGACAAACCTTTAAGAGATATACTGGGGGAAAACTGTAATACCCTGAACTTGAGAAAATTTATACAACGTATTGGGTTATATTACGAGCTATAATTGATTTTATTAATTAATTTATTTATTTTACCCTTTTAATCCCTATTTATTTCACATCTAGATATTATTGTATGAAAGTGTTGCGATTTGTATTAAAAGTTAAAATGATACTAAATGGTGTGAGTATACAGATATGATGGAATGATTTTCGTTATATAGCACTGAATGGCCTTTGATGCCCCAGTGCTTGGCTTAATGCCTAAATCCTATATTCAATTCAATTCTACACCTGCGAAAGTCATCCGCAGAGGTCTACCAGGCGAAGTGGAGAGTCTTTTGTGGATTGGTGTCGTGGGAGAGGTATCTCTCCCCTTGATGCCACTATTCCAGCAATAGCGGAATTATTGTATGTACCTGCGGAATTATTGTATGTACCTGCAGGAGGAAATGCGCCTTTCGCTCTCGGCGGTGAAAGCCTATCGCTCAGCCTTAAGCCTGGCCTGCAGCCTGGAAGGAATAGACATTTCCTACTCGCTGGATCTTTCTTCGCTCATACGAAGCTACGAACTTACCTGCCCCCAGTCGGAAGTGAGATCTCCTCCATGGAACATGGTTCGGGTTCTTAGGGCTCTCAAGAGACCTCCTTGCGAATCTCCACGCCAGGTTTCTGATCGTCTCCTGACTTGGAAGACGGTGCTCCTGCTCGCTCTGGCCTCGGCCAAGCGTGCCAGCGAACTTCATGGTCTCTCGTACAACGTCGCCCATTTAAGAGGAGAGGGGGAGGTAACGTTCAGGTTCGTCCCTGAGTTGGTTAATAGACTCAAAATCTTGGAGCCCGGACCCTTCAGGATTTCGAGTCTCCGTTCTGTAACAGATGACCCAGACCATCTCCTACTATGCCCAGTAAGGAGTCGGAGGTGTTATCTTAAAGAACAGCTGCAGTTCATCCTCACGTGCAAGCCCTGTTTGGGAGCACAGGAAGGACGGAGAGGAGGGTCATCAAGAATGTCTTTTCAGCCTGGATTCAAAGGGTCATCCATCACGCCCTGAATCCAGACCCTCCTCCGTCACAACGCCTTAAAGCACACGATTCAGAGGCATCGCAACGTCCCTGGCCTTCAAGAGGAACTACTCTGTGACGCAGGTGTTACAAGCTGGAGTCTGGAAGCGTCAAACGACCTTCACATCCCACTACCTGCAGGACGTGACCCACAGGAGCTTCGATACGTTTCCTATCGGCCCTGTGGCGGCTACACAACAGATGGTCTAACCTCAGGCTCCTTAATGGACAGGTAGCAGAAGGTTAAGGGCATTGTTACCTGGTTTTAGACTGCATGAATGAAAGAAGTATGTCTGGCCCTTACTACTTTCTTCATCCTTCCCTCTCTTGGGGAAAGCAGCATCCTGGGTTCTCTGCATAGCTGACCTCAAACCTCTGCAGGTAAACCATGCTTCCTTGTGTTCCTAGTATTAAGATAATACTGTCGCGTCCCCCATACCCTGTCGAGGTGGTATTGGGAACGTCCTAGCCTAGAATTCCATCTAAGGGACTTCAGGTCAACTTCCTTGGACAAGTCACACTTCATCCCTCCACACACGAGCTTATGTAGGCCGCATGTTCCTTGCGGAGCAAGGAACTTACGAGGTGCAGGGACTCTTTCTCGAGTGCTGCTCACTCATATTCTGAGCCCCCGGGCAAAGCCAAAGCCAGTAAGGCTGGGACTTTCCACCCTTCCTAAGGGGTAAGTCACCCCATGTAAATAGTGTGGTTTGTATTTCGGTTACGGAACAAATGACAAATTCGGAGATAATTTGTATTTTTCCTAACCATACAAACCTTAGCCATTTACACATATTTGCCCGCCACCCCCCTCTTAATGAGAGAATGCCTTGATGAAGTCATTGAGCTTCAGCACGGCATTTCATTCATGTGCTGAAACTTGGTGACGGGCAAGAGGGCTCTCGAACTTGGGGAAATTGCTCCCCCAGTTCGAATCTAAATTTCTCTCTTTCACCTTTTTCTTTTTCTCAATATTACTTCGACCTTATCCTAATTTCATAAACTTTTTTTTCGTCTTGCTTTCCAAACTCTATGAGAAAAATTTCCCTCATTATATATGTGTATATATTATGTAAATATATTTATTTATTTTTTTTTTTCCTATGGCTTGGATGTTTCTACATCCATTGTAGCCCCGGCGGGGATGTTCATACATCCTTTATTGCTGCCTACTTTGATGAGTGGGAGGAGGTATCACGGTTGGGAGGTGTTTGCATTCAAAGCTATATGTGAGAATATTGGATGATTTCAGCCATCCCGAAGATGGTTTGGACCTTTTTGGCGGAACTATTCTCAAGTGTTGGGTCTTCGGAATCCAGGGGGATCCAATGCTTGGGGTAGGACTCTCGGCTTTTGGCCGGAAGCCCGTCATTACAGATATGGGGAGGATGATTCCATAATTTCTTGGTCTCAGTCCTAACAGGCGGGTTCAGCTTACACCTGTGCCTCTATATCTGTTTTGATGCTATCCTTCGGGTAGGGTATGGAGTGGACCATCTGGGAAGTATAGTCTCATTGTGCCGATAGTGGAGAGTGCAAATTTCCTTTCTGACGTGTGATGGCCTAACATTCTCGAGCAAGTACATCAAACTAACCCTTTTCTCTCTCTCATCTAATGGATTCTTTAAGTAACGAACCCCCATCCCCTGGATACGCTGACTCTCCCCCGGCACTGTTGACGACCTCTGCTAATGTGATAAGGGAAAGTTCTGTTGATGACTTCGGAACGGGAAAGAACCTTTCTACTGATATTTCAAAATCGAGTAATTTGGGTAACACGAGGAAACTTCGAATCCTTCATGTTACACAAATTTCAATAGACAAATTATGATGATCTATGTGAAGCAT